>NC_067479.1:65632876-65932876 GCF_947179515.1 Apodemus sylvaticus
TCACAACAAAGTTATGAGTGGGCTGTGTGGCTGGAGGACTGTTTTCTAAGCACTCAAGTTTGCTAAACTTATAAATTCTTATCTCAAAGTATTTTGCAAGGGTTTTAAATAAGGCAGTAAAAATGGAGTGTTCAGAACCGTCTCTGGTAAATTACAGACATTGGTAAGTGTTCTTTCTCTTTTCCAACTACTAAGTATAAAGTACACCATGCCTCTATGACAAAAATAACTATGACAGATACTGAAGTGCTCAGACGTGGTCCTGCCGTCTAATTATTATGTACACTGAGTGGTTCTCTTTCTGTTCTCAGTGTTACATATGCCTTCATTTTCTTAGTTTACTATTCTCTGTTGCTAACAAGCATGTCTCTGAGACAGCACTGAAGTCAAGCACAGTTACAGTGTTGAGGAAGGAGAGTCTGGGCGCCTAGCTCAGCCCTGCCCTGAAACCTTAAGTCAACTCGGCCTGCTTTGTATCGTTGTCACATACGGTGGAAATGCCTGAAAGGAAACCACAAGGAAAACAATAATCTTCTAAACCCAGACTCACTTCAAAGGGATGAAGTTCTCTCCACACGGAGCCAAGAATACCAGCGTACACCGTGTGAGCAGCACACGGCACTCACGGTAATTAACAGAGGATCCGTGCTACAGCCTCCCAAAATGGCACGATTTAGAGAAAAGGGGGTACAGAGAGAAGGAAAGAGAAAAAGGAAAACTTCAAGTTTCTATGTTCCTTAAAAAGCTAGGAAGAATTCTAGTCAAAATATAATCGTTTCAATCCTTCTGGTATTGCAGCTAAAAAATTCTGAGCCAATCCCACAGAGGCAAAGCCATTTACCACAAATAGGTGTCTAATATCCCAGGTCCTGCTTAGACTTGCTTTTGTGTTTCTAGAACTCTGTAAGCAAAAAAGACAGGAGGGGAAGGAGGAGGAGGATGACAACAACGACTCTGGTCATCCTTTAATATATATGTGTGTTTGTGTGTGTGTGTGTGTGTGTGTTGTGTGTACATATATGTGTGTGTGTGTGTGTGTGTGTGTATAAATACACATTCTCACCTTCTTTTCTTCTATTCCCTCCATCTCTTTCTCAAGTTGATGGTTTCTTTTTCTTTGTTATTGTTTCACACACACACACACACACACACACACACACACACACAAATGCAACTTGCTGAATCCATTTTTGTTGTTTGTCTTTGACCAAATTCAGGGTTGACTTTGTATTGCATAACCATTGATAGCGGTCATTCCTGAAAGAGGGTAATTCTCCCTCTCTTAGCAGCCATTAGTTGACCTGTAATTCATTATATAGGCTCTGACAATCTTCCTCCCATCGTCCTCAGAGGTCCCTGAGTCTTAGCTACAGGAGTTGTATTGAAGTTATATGATCCACTGATTTCTGCATTGTTTCCAGTCATAGTTTGCTGTAATGGCCTCCATTTGCTACAAGCAGAGACCCTCTTTATGAGGGATGAAAGCTACACTTACTTGTGGGTATAAGAATAAGTTGTAGAATGCAGTCAGGAAGGATGCTGGTCTAGTAAAGTAGTGGCAATAGGTTATCTTTTAAGGTGTTCTTAACCTTCCCAATGCTACAACCCTTTAATATAGTTCCTCATATTGGGGTGATCTCCAACCATAAAATTATTTTTGTTACTACTGCATAACTGTATTTTTGCTACTGTCATGAATCGTGATGTAAATATCTATATTTTCTAATGGTCACAGATGAACCCTATGAATGAGTCATTTGGGCCCCAAAGGGATTACTACCCACAGATTGTGAACCACCATTCCAAAATCTATGGTTTCACTAGCCTCAGGTAGTTGGCTATGCTTCTAAACATAGGCACAACTTTCTTCCTGTTGAGTGGATCTTAAGTCCAACTAGACAGTCGTTGGTTACTGCCGAGATGTGAGTGTCACTATTGTACCTTGCCGTGCTGGACATTGTTCTACCTCATAGGCATCACAGCTAGATGTGACTACTGACGGCTTTCATCCCATGGAAGTTGGCACAGTACTTTATAGTAACATGCAAGCTAGACCCAGGAAGGAGGTGTTTGTTTAGATCTGCTTCATTCACTAGGCTTGTGTGTCATAAATATGTAGTTTCTTGAACAGTAGGAGCATACCTTGAACCTCTTGAAGATAACGAAGGACAATAGTAATAATCTATATTGTTTTAGGAGTCATTTAGACTACTTTGATCAACAACTTGAATGACCTGAATGGTGTTTTCTTATGCCAGGTACTGGGGTTTTTATTAGGTAGGCTATAGCTTTTGAGGGGAACACCATCAACTCAAGTGTCATAACTTTGTGTGTGTGTGTGTGTTATTTTATATAACATATGTTATGTAATTTTAGATAAATATAAAGTAATATGCTTCCTTAAGCCTTGTCAAACAACCTTCGTGTTATTTGTCTCTCCTCCATCCTTCTGTATTGACTTCCATTTCCCCTCCCCAATTAAACTTCAACACTCCACCTTTTCTAATAGACAGGTTATCCAGACCAAAAAAAATTAATAGAATAAGAAATGAACAAGGAAACATTACAACAGACACCAAAGAAATTCAGAATATTATAAGGGAAAACTTTAAAAAAAAAATTGTACTCTGTAAAGTTAGAAAATCTAAAAGAAATGATTGCATTTCTTGATTTATCCAAACTAACAAAATTAAACCAAGAAGAGAGCAATAACCTAAACATACTGATAGCATATGAGCAAAGTGAGACAGTAATAAAAATCCTCCAACTAAAACCCCTACGCCTGGATGGACTCATAGAATTCTACCAGAAGATCTAGAACCAAAGCTTCTTAAACTATTTCAAAAAATAAAAACGTAGGAGTACTCTTACACTCATCATGTGAAACCACATGATTAGTATTACTCTAATTCTAAAACTAGGCACACACACACACACACACACTACAGAAAAATATTCCTAATGAACATACATGCAAAATTATTATTAAAATACTCACAAACTGCCGGATGGTGGTGGTACACACCTGTAATCCCAGCACTCTGAGAGGCAGAGGCAGGCTGATTTCTGAGTTCAAGGCCAGCCTGGTCTACAGAGTGAGTTCCAGGACATCCAGGCCTATACAGAGAAACCCTGTCTTAAAAAAAAAAAAAAACTAACAAGCTAAATATAGGTACCTATCAAGATCATCCATTATGATCAAGTTGGCTTTCTCTAGGAAGTGCAGAAGGTTCAACATATGGAAGTCAATAAGTATAGTAAATCGTACAAATAGGCTTAAAGACAAATTCACATGATTATTTCAATAGATAATAGAAAATCTTAGACAAAACATAACTATATGTTTTATTATGAAAATTCCTCTAAGCCCGTGACCTAATCTAGGATCTAGTGTCAGGTTCTTGGCCACGTTAGCACTGTCAGGAACGGGGTCCATCTGATGGAGTAGACCTTAAATTCTATCAAAAAGTGTTTAGTTGCTCCCCTAACATCTGTGCCCCTGTTGCACCAGTATATGTTAGAGGCAGGTCACTATTGTAGGTCATAGTGCTTGCTGCTGGGCAATAATATCTTTTTTCCCCCAATAATTTGCAGAGCAACTTCCAGTACCATGAATGCTAGTCAGTCGGGGTAAAGCATCTAATTGGGCAGCAGTTCAAACTCTTTGTGTTCGATGACATAAGTAAGGGTTGTCGTCAGCAATAGGGCCTCACAGTTACCACCACATTGCAGAGAACAACAAAAGACTTGGCAGTAGCCATGATATTTGGGAGTGTGGGTTCTATTGGCCAGTGACTCAACAAGTTGCTATCCTTCTTGGCTCTGGAGGTTTGAGTTGGTGGTATAAATTGTCCAGTGAGTACATTATTTCCCCTATAATTTGGTGATCCCATTTAGAGTCCTTTCATATATGTATGTATTTTAAGAAACATCTATAGTAGTAGATTTTCATATGATTTTTAATGGCCTTTAGTGTTAGTTGTTCCTCTCCACACTCCTTCTTTTACCATCCTCTCCCTATATAATCCTTCTATTAGATTCCCCTTCATTTCTGCTTAACACTATTGTTGGACATAACCCCGTGGCCATCATTCTGGCTGGACTCCTCCCCTACAGTCACTTGGCTACAGCCAGGTTTTCCCTGCCCCACAGTCACTGGGCAACAGTCAGGTAGCCCAGCCCACTTTAAAAGGAGGCTTCTTGGCCCCTCCTAGCTCTCTTGCTTTTCTCTCTTGCCCTTATGCTCTTGTCCCCCTGTTCCCCCTCTCTCCCCATTCTTCTCCCCTCTTTCCACGTGGTCATGGCCAGCTCTCACCTCTCTATCTCTTCTTTCTCTCTTTACTTCTCTATCTCCTTTTCTCTTCCTACTTTTCTATAATAAAGTTGTGAAACTATGGACTGTCTCTTCTTATCAAAACCGTCCATGTAGGAGCATGGAACAGGAATCAGCATCTCCAGCTGTTGGAAAGGACCAAGCCTCTTCTGGGCCAGGCTTCCTCAACAAGTACATGGGCAGGCTGTGCAAGAATGGACCGACTTCTAGGCAAAGACCTCCTTCCCACTAGCCAGGCAGCCTTTCATCCCCTGATACCCAGGTACCCACCATCCTCACATGGGTTCGCGGCCTGCCCACCTGTTTTCCTGGCTGCACAGACCATATTTGATTTCCACTTCCTTGAGAGATCTCTACTCTACTCTGGTCCTTTACTAGGTAGTACCTAACTTCTGTAGTTACTCAAATTGAAGCACACATTTTGAAAATTTAAGTGCTAACATCCTCAAATAAAAGACAACATACACCATTTGTCTTTGGGGGTCTGGGTTATCTCATTCATGTTGATTTTTTTTCTAGTTCTATCCATTTACCTGCAAAATCCATTTTTTAACAGCTGAATGATATTCCATTGTGTAAATGTACTACATTTTTCATTCATTAGTTAATAGCTACTAGGCTATTTCCAAGGCAGAGAGGGAAAGACTTTGGTGCACTCAGTCCTAAACGGGATGTCTTCATTAAAACCTTCCCCTCAAGGCTCACAGAGCCATGACGAAGGGGAACAGAAAGACTGTAACAGCCAGAGGAGGTGAGTGGCCACCAGAAAACAGTGTCTTCCAGAGACAAGACTGATACACACATGAACTTACAGAGACTGTGGAAGCATGCACAAGGCTTCAGGCCAGAAACAGTTCTAGCACTGGGAGGGGTTGTGGACATTGTATCCCATGCCTAATTAGGAAGGCATCTACAATTGATACCTGATAGCAATGAGAAAATCCGTTTTCTCCAATGAAGTACCACTGGAGCAAACACAGATCAGGACAGGCCCTGTGACAAGGAGTAGTTGGCCAATACAAAACAAACCCCACATTTTTTATTTCATTTTGCTTTATGAATTTTTTATTTTGTTTTAGGATTTTTCCTTAGTAATCTTTTTCTTCTTTGCTTTTAGTTTTGTTTTATGGGGTTTATTAGTTTTTTATTTTTTGTTTTTGGAAAAGAGATTGAGGAAAGAGAGAAAGAACATAAAGGTGGATATGTGGGAAGGTGTGGGAGTCTGGGAGGAGTTGTGAGAGTCGAGAGAATGTGAGCAAAATATATTGTACAAAAACAGATTTTAATTAAAAACGGTGAGTGTTTTCCCTGGAACGGCTTAGTAGTTGAGAAGCCTTGGTGCACTACATGGGTGTTTCTGGAGCTTTCAGCATGTGCTGCCATTAAACAGCACACACGAGTGCCTCACACAAGGTTCACATGTTCAAAGACGGCAGTCAATTCCATTCTCTCTTAAGAAGTGACTGATTGAAATGGACTTGTGTCGGCCTATGGCTCCGGGCCAGCCTCAGACTCCCATTCTTCCTGTTTCAGTTTCCTGCGTGCTGGGATCACTGGAGTGAGTACTGGTGCCCAAGTGGAAATATGTATTTTATAAAGAAAGGGGGAGAGAAGGAAAAGAAAGGGGAATGGTAGAAGAGCTAGGAGAGGAGGGGAACAGAAGAGAGAGACAAATGTCCCTCTTGGCAGTATTAAAGAGAACAGAAGAGGTGGGCAGTGGTGGCGCATGCCTGCAATCCCAGCACTCTGGGAGACAGAGGCAGGTGGATTTCTGAGTTCAAGGCCAGCCAGCCTGGTCTACAGAGTGAGTTCCAGGACAGCCAGGGCTATACAGAGAAACCCTGTCTCGAAAAAATCAAATCCAAATAAATAAATAAATAAATAAATAAATAAATAAATACAGAAGAACTCTACTTGAGAATAACTGTCAACAGTATAATTCTTCTCAGTTTGTCATTTATTACCACTTTAGAGCTGAGCAAACTGAGGCCCAGTGATGCTAAGGGATTGGCCCAAAATCAAAGAAGTGTTTATGCAATGGAACTATGATTCTAACCTAGTTCTCTGTCTTAGTTACTGTTGTATTACGGTGAAGAGAGACCATAACCAAGGCAACATGGAAAGGAAAGAGTTACTTTGGGCTCACAGTTCCAGAGGGTTACAGTCCATGGCCATCTTGGTGGGAGGATGGCAGCGGGTGGGCATGGTGCTAGAACAGTCTCTGAGAGCTCGCATCCCTAGCCACACGCACAAGGCAAAGACACTGAGCTAACTGGGAATGGCATGAAACCTCAGAGCCCACCCTCAGTGACACACCTCCAACAGGGCCACAACTCCTAATCCTTCCCAAACAGTTCCACCAACTGAAAGCCAATCATTCAAATCTATGAGCCTATGCGGACCAATCTCATTCAAACCACCACACTCCCTGATTCCAAATACGCTTCCAATTTTGTGTACAATATGTGCCCAGAGCCCACTAAGCCGCATCCTGGTCCTAGCTGTGTATTTCCTAACTGCCAAGTAACTATACAAAAGTCCCAGCAGGTAAATCCCTACTGTTCCAGAACCCAATCATTTTACCACTGAGACTCTATCTTCTGTTTCTTTTCCATATTTTACCTCTTAGAGTTAGGTTTTGAATGGTAGAACTTATCCAAATTTATATCTTTAAAGTAACAGCTGACTTTCCATATAGTGGTCAATACATCCTTTTACATCTTATATATCAGTTAGGATCTAGTTAAAAAAAAAAAAAAAAAAAAAAAAAAAAAAAAAAAAAAAAAAAAAACCAGAAAGCACTCTAGAAATGCCAAGCAGAAAAGCCTGATGCAAGGACTTCACCAAACAGTGAGCTGGAGAGTTGAATGCCCACCTAGGGAAGCACTTGTGGGGCAAACACAAAAAATTTATTGCCATAGCCTAAGAAACCATGGAATGTTGCTGCCATAATTCAAGAGCTGAGACTGATACTGAGAATCTAGTGAGAATCTGGACCTCAGGAGAAGCCGCCTGACAGACATGACCAGAAAGGAGAGACTGTTGAGTGGAAGTCAGTCCCCTGGGGACAACAGCCCAGGGCAGAGCAAGAACCAAGAAATACAGAGCATCTCCCCTTCAATCACTCTCTAGTTTCCCTCTGGTGCCTCCCATTGGTTGAACCTTCTCAAAAGTCCCTGGCAAGTCAGTTGGGAAACGTTGTTCTCTTTGATAAAGACCGTGATAGGTAGAGTGCGCATCTAAAGTGAACAAGAACACGCCCTATACAGGCCTTCGAGGAACGGGTTCTAACTCTAGCCCCAAGTCAGATGCCCTTTAGAGGATAGCTTCTTCATTTCCTCAGGCATCCTTTCCTTGAATGGGCAGTAAAATCACCATCTTCTGTTTTTTCTTTCTTTCTTTCTTCTTTCTTTCTTTTTTTTTTTTTTTTTTTTTGGTTTTTTTTTCAAGACAGGGTTTCTCTGTGTAGCCCTGGCTGTCCTGGAACTCACTCTGTAGACCAGGTTGGCTTAACTCAGAAATCCACCTGCCTCTGCCTCCCAAGTGCTGGGATTAAAGGCGTGCGCCAGCACCACCCAGCAACTTCTTGAGCTACAAATCATTACAGGATTATAAAATCACTGCTGATCTTCAAGATTACCAAGTGAAGTTATACAAGGGTTGTAATTTACTCACACCTAACCTAGAAAATGAGCTACACTTCACTTTAACACCCCTACAGTTAGATGTGTCATATAATAATGTGTGTAGTTGAGCTGTTTGCTGGAATGATCAGTTTTATGGGTCAACTTGGCCAGGTTACAGTTCCCTACTTTGCAACCAAACATTAAAGTAGATGTTGCTGTGAAAATATTTTACAGATATGGTGAGTTGGCTCCATTGCGTTAGAGCCTGTGGTGAGGCAGCACATCATGATGGAAAACACGTGGGAGAATGAAGTTGCTCAGCTCCTGATAGCCAGAAATGGGAGAGGAGGGAAGGAGAGAGAAAGAGAGGGAAGGAGGGAAGGAGAGAAAGAGGGGGCAGAAACAAAAGAAGGGAGGGAGAAAGCGAGGAAGGAAAGAGAGAGGGAGGAAGGGAAAGAGGGAGGAAGAGAGGGAGGAAGAGAGGGAGGAAAGGAGGGAGAGGGAGAAGGGAGGGAAGAAAGATGGGAAGGGGGAGGAGAGAGAGAAAGAGGAGGAGAAACAAAAGGAGGGAGGGAAGGAGGGAAGGATGGAGGAAGGAACTGCATCACTTCCTTTGGCCAGCAGAAGAGCTGGGTGTGTCATTATCATTACTGATGACTCAATACATGGCTTGCCTTGTTTCTTCTTTTATTGTTTGTTTATTTCCTTTGTTTACTTATCCTAGGGTTCTATTTATCCTTGTTGTATCCTAGAAATGATAGAAAACTTTGCTATTTAATCAAATTTTATGTTTTATCAGAAGGTCATAAGTTGTATATCATTGAAAACATAACATATTTAATGTCTGTTGTATCATTTTTCAAACACAGAAAATATTTTATAGTATTTCCAGAATTTCAGAAGACTCTGACTTGTACAGGGAACTTGCTGTTTGGATGAGGACTGTCAGTCACAGGATATGGGATCATTATCAGGAAATACAACGGCATATATACCATATATTCAGAGGCTCTGTGACGATGGAGAGGTGACTGGATAGAGCAAAACGTACCTGGGGCACAGGAAAGCCGTGCTTACCTCCCAGGCCTGGTAAGGAGCAAGCACGTGGATCAGAGGCACAGCCGTGCTGATGAATATACTTCATTTTATATTTAAAAGATATATTACCATATAGAAACTACTCAGAATAATGGGTTTCATTATGACGTTTTATCCATGTTTATAAGTGTGTTTTGATCATATTTACATCCCCATAACCCTTTATTGATGCCCCCCTCTCTGACTGACCTTTATCTATCCAAAAATTATATGTACTCTAAAATTGTTATTTTATTTTAAACAGTATCCATAAGTGCTTTGACCTGACCCTTGGATCTCATCACTAAGGGCTATGACTGTGACAGGCACAGGCCTCTGTGGCAGGGGTTTTCCTCTGGTCCATATCAGTTACAGTTCCTATGACTACTGCATTGCTCAGTCCCACAAGCTGGTTTAATTTCTTTCTTACCGACTGAGTAGAGAGATATTTTGCTCGCATTCTCTGCAGCCTGTTTTATTAGTAAATAATCTAAGGACAGAGGAGGAGAAAATACCTGGGTTTCTTGTTCTTGCTTGCGTGCTTCTTTTGTTGTTATTGGGTTTTGTTTTTCTTTGGTATTCAGTTTTGAGAGTTCAGTTTTCCGAGAGGGAGGTGCAGGCAAACATTAGTGGACTGAGAAGCCAAAAGAGTCAGGTTATCCCCGAAGCCTTCCAGAGACATTAATTAATATGGTGAGTCTCAAATTATTATGGTTTGATTTATGACGTCTCAACTTTCTAACAGCATTTAAAATGACACGCATTCAGCAGAGCCATGCTTCAAAAGTTTAATTTTGATTCCCCCCCCCACATCCTCTTCGTCTATACGGGGTAGAGATTTGAGCCACAGCACAAGGGTAAGTGAAGACTCTGGCAGGTGCGTCCAATCTCTTAACCTTAAAACTCTGTGGTGTTGTCCACACAGTCACCACAATTGCGTTGCAAAACACCTATGTTTATAGTATAGTTATGACTTTGTGGTAGGCTACATTTGACAGTGTCCTAGCCATTATCTGCCATCTCTAGTGAACCCACTGGACAGATGCACAGAAGGTTCACAGGTGGCAGACTCTTCTAAACCATGTTTAAAAGTACGATAAGACTTTTACCACTAGGAGAAAAACAATCCTTATTACTCACTCCTTACATAACTATCCTTTACCTAGTCACTTGTCATTTTGAAACTTTCTTGTGGCTTTTCAGTTCAATCTTACCACTAACTGGGAAGAAACTGAAATATTAGCTTGAAAGACTAGCATTTAGAAGCTCCTGGCAAACACTATTCAAGTAAGGTGCTAGACCACACAGTTTCCTCCTATACGATGTTTAGAATCTCAAAGATCAATTTACACTTTACAAGAAATTGAATTGCACAGGTAAGCTGTTTAGAGGAAGACTTTCAAGAGAAAATGGCGGTATTTCCAGTGAGTCTGTCAGTCAGGTAAAAAGTAGGAAAGGTATTCCAGACAAAGGAGTCATTGCTACAGAATAACCCATCATATGCCAAGCAAGGACAGCAACAATGAGGGCAGAGAGGGGGCCATGCAAAAAGGCTTAGCTGCTGCACCTCTGCACTAGGGCACCAGCTACAAAGGCACCATAACACAGGAAGCCCGTGACACCAGATCTGAGTTAAAGGTGGAGGAATCCAGCCATACTGACAAAGAGAACCAACTTGAGCTTTGGCTGTCACTTGAGGCAATTTGAAAAATGACACTTTACTTACCTGTAGTATTGAGGGTTTGATTTTGAAATTCCACACAAACCAAATCCTGAGTGAAACACCATTATAGCACACATGAGCACAGGAAGGGCAAAGGCCTCCTACCCAGCTCCCAGAGACCTGCTGATCTTTGACAGCCCACACTCCCACTGCTTCCCGCTGAATCAGCTGCTCCAAGGGACTGAGCAGTTGAATCTGAAGACAGCTCTTCTCCATGACCTTTGCAGGCACGCTTCTGGAAAACAGTTCATCATCCTCATCCTAATGAGCAGAGAGACAGGAAACCTGTCTTTAAAGAGACACGTGCATGGGGACTTTTGATTTGAGTGATGAATGTTACCTATTGTTTATTCACAGGATTTTATCACCACAGGCTGCTGGGGAAGAAGAAAACTGAGTTCAAATTGCCATCACAGACACTTCTCACTGCTGAATGTATGTGTATGTCTGCGTGTCTGTGTCTGTGTGTCTGTCACGTGTGTGTGTGTGTGTGTGTGTCTGTGTGTCTGTGTGTGTGTGTCTGTGTCTGTGTGTCTGTGTCGCATGTGTGTGTGTGTCTGTGTGTGTGTCTGTGTGTATGTCTGTGTATGTGTGTCTGTGTCTGTGTGTCTGTGTCGTGTGTGTGTGTGTGTGTGTGTGTCTGTGCATATGTCTGTGTCTGTATGTCTGTGTCTGTGTGTCTGTGTCGTGTGTGTATGTGTGTGTGTGTCTGTGTCTGTGTCTGTGTGTGTCTCTCTGTATGTTTCTCTCTCTCTCCTTCTCTGTGTGTGTCTGTGTGTCTTTGTGTGTCTTTCTGTATGTATCTCTCTCTCTCCCTCTGTGTGTGTGTGTGTGTGTGTGTGTGTGTGTGTGTGTGTCTGTGTCTGTGTCTGTGTCTGTGTCTGTGTCTGTGTCTGTGTCTGTGTCTGTGTCTGTGTCTGTGACTGTGTGTGTGCCTGGGCATGTGAATACTGAAACCCAACATCAATATCAGCTCTTCTTCTAGAGATCTCCCCCTCACCTTTTCCATCTTTCCCTGAACCTAAGGGCCTCAGCTAGAATGCCTGTGCTCTCTCACACCCAGGTCTTCGCATGCTTGTACAGCAAGAACTTCACCTGCTGAGCCATGTTTGCAGCCTGCTAACAACCTTTTAAAGCCAACTCAAGACATGAAGGGTGTCTTACAACTGGAATATCAGTTTTGTAAGTGACTGAGATGCAGTGTGCTCTGCCGGTCCACGTCCCTTCTCTAAGACACTATAATGAGACCCTGCAAGCTTCCTTTGGCTGAACACTCTGGGCAAACTGTTATTCCCTGATCTCCACCCTTGAATACACTGCACTGGTGATAAGATCCATTTTCTGCTTCCGGATTGCAGATGCAACATGACTAGCCGCTTCCTGCTCCTGCCACCATGCCTTCTCTCTTAAAAAAGCACCAAAGGATAAGTCCTTACTTCCTTACACTGCCTCGTGGGCAGTATTTGGTCATCACGATGGGAAAAATGACTAAATGTGTCCCGGTGGCTCGTACCTTCTTCAGTAGCCTGAAGGGGGAACATCTCCAGCCTCAGCTCTCTCTAAGATGACAGATTTCTCTCAGGGAAGCATCCCGCACTCAGACCATGTAAACGAAGCCCACAGCCTTAACTACAAAGTGACCTAGAGCTGTAACTCACCAATTGTGTCACTCTACTTTCATTGCTGTAACAAAATACAGAATATAAACAACTTGACTGAGGTTCATAGCCCAGGGTGTCCTAGTCCACAGGCCTAGATGTGGCAGGACCCCATGATGATATGAGCATGTGCAGAGAGCACTTACCAAATGGTGGTAGGCAAAGGGTGGGCGACCTGCACGAGGCGATGTTCATTTATCTCCTTTTTATTCCATCTGGCTCCATGCCTCTGAGATGGCATCTCCCACATCCTCCTTAATCCTCCTGAAAGCTCCCTCACACATACACCCAGAAATGTGTGCGCTTAACTACTCTCTAAGACACTTCTTAGTCCAATCAACGTGGCCATCAAGATCAGCTGTCACATCCCTCAACACAGACACGCTCTGGAGTGAAGCCAGTCTGAGATCTCTCCTATTGGCTCAGTGCGTTCCAAGTGAGCACTCTTCCATTCCTTCAGCATGCTCCAAGAGGGCCTGTGGGCCACTGAGTAATGAGCATTGCCCTGGCTGCAGTCAGTGTCCCAGAGGCTGTAGTGATGGTTACTCTTCCCTGTCTACTTGACTGGAAACATCTCCGGGTGTGTCTATGAAGGTCTCTTCAGAAAGGTTCTCCTTGAGCGTAGGAAGCACCAGCTCATGTTGGGGCATCCTAGATGGAAGGGAGGAAAGCAGGAAGCCCGCAGACCGCCAGCACTCAGGTCTCCCCACAACCCCTCCTCCTCCAGTCTTGCCCCTTGCACCCCATTTCCTCTTTCCATACACAATGCGACTCAGACTCGGGCTCCTGCTGCATGGCTTCTTCCCATGATGCCATGAGCCAAGATAACGACCTTCCTTCCTTAAGCTGCTTCCCATCTGGTATATTGTCACAACAGTGAGGAAAGTAACTATATACCTACTAAAACCATAATTCACCCAATAACTCACTCATATCCAAACTCATTCATTATCTGCCCAGAGGCCTGTTCAGTTCACCCAGCCAAAGCTACACACAATAGCTCCTTAGCACGCGATCCTACCGAACCATCTGCTTAGCACTTATCCACGCATAATCCTCTCAGGGCTGTGCATTACTGAATTCAGTCACTGAAATATCAGGTGTACAAGTCAGGGTCTCTGCTGCTCTCTTCTCTATCCCTGTCTCTAGGGAGGAATTTAACATGTTCTAGATGGATGCTAATAGAATACTTGTTATCTCTCAAGTATTTGGTGTTTCTTTTTGTCTAAGATGTAGTTATGTTTTTGAAATTTTTAAAATTTAAGCAACACTAAAATGTGAATGGACAGTAATATTCAATTATGTTAGGATTAGAGACCCTTGTGACTGCAGGGTAGTAAAACAAATAATTCCATTATGAATGCTTGAATGAAAACATTTAGAAATTATGCAGTTAGAAAATTACTCATGAGGCCGGGTAGTGGTGGTGTACACCTTTAATCCCAGCACTTGGGAGGCAGAGGCAGGCGGATTTCTGAGTTCAAGGCCAGCATGGTCTACAGAGTGAGTTCCAGGACAGCCAGGGCTACACAGAGAAAACCTATCTTGAAAAACCAAAAAAGAAAAAAGAAAAAAAAGAAAAAAGAAAAGAAAATTGCTCACGATGCCACCTTTGCTCTGTCTTTATCCACAATGCTGGCAAAAGGGTCCAGGGAGGGAGGCTTGGACACTAGGTTGGAAGGGAACTCTTGGGGGTGATGGGAGCAGGAGTAACTACTGGGAGGCCACAGTTTTCCTAGATCATGGGTGGCTTGGTGTATATATATATATGTGTATGTGTATGTGTATGTGTATGTGTATGTGTATATGTATATATATATATATATATATGTGTGTGTGTGTGTGTGTGTGTGTGTGTGTGTGTGTGTGTATGTGTGTGTGTGAGTGTGTGTGTGTGTGTGTGTGTGTGTGTGTGTTTTCTCTCAGGCTAGAAGATAGCTCCATTGCATTACCCAGAATCATGTGATGATTACTGAGGAGTAAAAACCACAACACAAAATCTTGATGTGAATAGTTCAGAGATGAGAGTGTAGCTTCACTAATGAGGGAGAGTGATGGGGTGGGGAGACGATGCTAAGAGGCCAGGAAGACCAGAACAACCTCCGATAGCAAGCAGATACACCACAGAGAAAAGAAATGTTATCCCAAAGTGGAAAGAAATAGTCTGAGTCGGTGTTCTAATCTGCCCTAAAGTCAGAGTTTTACTCCAAACACAATTTTAATGCCCGTCTCTGACCAGGGTGGCTTTAAGTTTTTAGAACATCTACAGGGGATGAGGGTATCCTAGGGCCTCTCAGGAGTCTGGATTGCTTCTTTAGTAGTGGTGGGGGGAGGGGGAGTCTGCAGTGTGAAAGTCAGAGAAGCATGTGGAGGCTGACCAGGCAGCCCCATCAGTTGCTGGTACCTCAAGAATGCCTGGGCATGGGAAGAGCTGTGAGATTTTCTCTCTCACCTCCATGCCTGCTGGAGTCTGAATTAGTCTTCTTCTTTTTCTCTACAGATTTTCTCCACCTCTACTTTAAAAATAATCATTCTCTCTGTGCAGCTCCCACTGTGTGCAACTGTTCGCCTCATTATGACACTTATCCTTGTATTACAGTCACGTGATTACACATGTGTCTCCCTCACTTCCTGGAAGAACTGATCTCAGCCATCCTTCATCTTCCTGTGCTGTCATGGAGCCAACTACTGCAGTGAATCTTCAAATCTTTGGTAGATTGGATTCTACTTTCTACCCACACTGCATAAAAGCAACGGTCCAGCCAGGAGGCAAAGGCAAGCAGATCTCTGTGAGTTCAAGGCCAGTCTGGTCAACATGGTGAGTTCCAAGACATCCAAGACCTATAAAGAGAGACCCTGTCTCAAAAGGGGGATGGGATGACCAATTTATATCCAAGTCACACCAAATCCATAACCCTGCACTAAACTTGGACCTTAAACCTGCTGTGCTATGAAGGCAGTTCTTACATGTGGGGCCTTAATCTCACAAGACACAAGTATACAGAGTGTCCACCTCACAGCTCACACTGCTGTAGGCTGTCCTGGGAGGCTTGTCCATTTCCTGACTAGTCCTCCAGCCTAACTACCTATCCTTAATGTGACTAACTCTTCAACTCATGTACAAGGCCTTCAAAGGCCTCTTACCAAAGCTAGATCTGCCACATCTCCCCTCAGAGCAGTGTAAGGGAAAGAGCAAGACAAAGAAATTTCTCTACCTCTTCATTAGAGACAAGTGGCGAATGATAACAGGGAAAGAAGCGTCAGTCAGACCTGGCATCTTGCCTAGCCCACAGAGAAGCCATTTTGTCTAACTGTGAGCGAAGAAACAACCAGGATGCTGAACAGAGTGCAGACCACAAATACAAATGTGTGCACAGTGTGCACACACACACACAAATACAGGTGACCGCTCTGGAGACCAACACCACGCCAGTCTTCGTCACTGGGCCAAAGCTGGAACTGGAAAAGCCAACAGTGAACAGAGGCTCCAGGACTTCCACGAAAAGAGCAAGCAACGGTGAAGTATTGTTAAAAGTCACACCTAGAAACTTCTTTTTTAGTTTAATTCGTTTTTATTTTATGTGCATTAGTGTTTTGCCTGCATATATGTCTGTGTGAGGGTGTCAGATCTCAGAGTTATAGTTGGTTGTGAGCAACCATGTGGGTCCTGGGATCTAACCTGAGTCCTCCGGAAGAACACTCAGTGCTCTTAACTGCTGAGCTATCTGTCCAGCCCCAAACTGAGGGAATGGCTGGGCAATGACGGGCCCAACCCGATACCCATGCCATGAGGGAGAGCCCACGCTTGACATAATTAATGATACTCTGCTATGCTTGCAGACAGGTTCCTAGCATAACTGTCATCTGAGAGACTTCAGCCAGCAACTGATGGAAAGAGATGCAGAGACCCACAGCCACACATTAGGCAGAGCTTGGGGAACCCTGTGGACTATGAAGAAGAAGGATTAAAGAAGCCAGAGAGGTCAAAAAATCCACAACAAGACCTACAGAACCAACCAGCCTGGGCCCGTAAAGGCCCACAGAGACTGAATGGCCAACTAGATAGCGTGCACAGGACAGACCTAGGCTTTCCATACATGCGTAAGAGCTGAGCAGCTTGGCCTTATGTGGGACTCCTAAGTCTAGGCAAGGGCTGTCTCTGGCTCTGTTGCCTGCCTCTGGATCCCTTTCCCTTAACTGGGCTGCCTTGTCTAGCCTCACTAGGAGAAGATGCACCTAGTCCTATTGCAACTTGATATGCCAAGGTTGGTTGACATCCATGGGAGGACTCCCCTTTTCAGAAGAGTAAGGGAGGACTGGAGGATGGAGGGATTGGAGGGAAGAGGGAGGAACTGGAAGAAGAGGAGGGAAGGGAGACTGTGATCAGGATGTAAAGTGAATGAATTAATTTTCTAAAAAGTGACAACTAAAGCCACTAGAGAATTTATAAAGAAACGGAAGAACAGAAAGAACCAGCCACCCAGCATACACATGCACACACACACACACACACACACACACACACAATCATCATCATCATCATCATCCCAGAGACCCACATCTCAATTACCTGGTGTCTGAGTTCCCTTCTCAGTTGACCCTCTCTATGGCCCTCCCCACATATCCTGCTAACCTCACTGCTTGCTTTTAACCTGAGGCATCTGAGCCAAGGTTTCTTTTCTGCTTTTCTACAAGGCAGAAGAATATTTTGACCTTTCCTCGCAGCTCCTGATGCTCTCCCAGCCTGCAGTGCCCCCGTGGCTCTCCCAGAGCCCTATGGAAGCTCAGTATCTGTCCCCAACACAACGTGAATGACTGGAATATTCCCAGAGGGAGCCTTGAGGCCGGTGGAGGATGCCATTGTAACAAATACCTGAAATAATCAACTTAAGCAAAACAAAAGTTGATTTGAGGCTCACACACTTTGAGGTTCCAAGGCATAACTGGCCTCTCTGCCTTTGGGCCGATGGCAGGGAGCCACATCCTGCCAGTGAGCCCGGGGTGGAACAAAGCCAGTTCCTGATAGCCTGAAACTGGCAGAGAAAGAACGGGAAGTGTGGTCTCATAACCCTCTTCTAGGACTTAAAACCCTACGGCAGACCTCACCTTACACATTTCCAGCATCCCCCTAAGGGCTCCCGAGGGCACCACAGTGGAGAGCCAGCCTTCAGCAAGTCTGGTTAGCAGCTCAAGCCACAGCAGATGGGAAACTGATTTCCCACTGATATCCTATCGATAACTGATAACGGACTTTCAGTCTGCCTGTGCTCAGAAACCTCCTCGCAATCAGCATGTGATCAAACCTCATCTCCACTCCCCATTAAATAAATAAGAATTTTGACAATTTAACAAAGGACAAACTATAGGCTGGGGACACTGTTAGGACGCTGACATGGCACATTTCAAACACTGCTTTCGAGCCAAAGGTTAGCCTACATGCAAGGAGCTACAGAAAGTGGAAGTGTTGAAAAGTGTGTTTGATTCAGTGCTGGTTTTGGATGTTTAAAAACCTGAGAGCACTAACTGGGGAACCCAGCACCCATCAGCCAGTCAAGTCTTGAAACACTGTCTTGGGAAGGAGTGACAGTCAATGTTATTACCTCACTGAGGGGAGAGAAAAAAAATCCCTTTGAAAGGCAGTGAAAACTGAGGCAGGCAGAAGGTCTTCGCAGAAGTGTGGGCTGCAAACCCATCTGGGACCAGAGAAACGACCAGCTCCAGATGTGCACGCGGACTACTTTCTCTTGGAAGAGAAACATCCAAGCATATCAATTGTCCTCTGCTAAGCAGGCCATCTCTCCCCTAAAAGCAACAGACCCACCAAGCATTTTCTGATACACTGGAGGGTAAAAGTAGGAGCTGACAGCCCAGTAAATGTTTAGGCTTGAATACGGTCTCTACAGAAAATCTTCTTGCTCCTTTCCTCTAGGGGACCTTATCTAGACTTTAAAAGAATTCCATTTGATTAAACTATGGTCGAAACAAGATAAATCTACAGCAGGCAACATAGTTTTCTATCAACACTGAATCAGCAATGAAAGAGTGTCTGGGCACGTTGTAAATCCATTAGAATAAGCTAACGGCTCCGCTAACATGCTCAAAATAATACATGCTTGTCATAAATGTAATTAAATAATTCAGTGGAAAATTAAATGTTGAAACAATTACCCATATGGCTTAGAGCATTATGAAAATATTATGGAAAAGAAAATTGGAAGTTGTACTCATAGTGCCTGGGGATTTTCAGTCATTGGTTTTTAGTCTCATTCCCGCCTAATGAAAGGAAAGATAAAACAGTACTTATGAAATGCCTTATGTGTGACAGTAAATACGTTCACATATATCATTCCATTTGATTATCATAACAACTTCGTGAGTTCATATCACCAATAAAGTAATGTTGGCTAAAGCTTGGAGATGTTGTTAGTCACCGAGAGGTCTTTCCAGTCAAGACCTGTCCAGCTCCACAAGCCATGCACTTTCCTCTCTCTCTCTCAGCCTCTCACCTCCACCCAGCACCCCCACTGCTTCTCTATAGAAGCTATGACTGCTCTTACATTCCTTGGAAGCTGCCCTCCCCCCATCCTGTCCTACAGCAGCCAATGAGTATTGATCCTTCTTCCTGGCCACAAGGCTTTGACCTCTATTTAATATTTTATCTGTAAGTGTAAAGAACAGTGATGTAAAAATTAATAATTAGAGAAAACAGGAAGCAGGCAATCCAGTTGGGGGCTCATGCTCTCTCTCTCTCTCTCTCTTTCTCTCTCTCTCTCACACACACACACACACACACACATACACACACACACATACACACACACACACACATACACACACATACACATACACACACACATACACACACACATACACACACATATATACACACATACACACACAAACACACACAAACACACACACACATACACACATACACACACACATACACAGACACACGCGCGCGCGCATACACACACACACACACACACGTTAGCTTGCTCCTGCCCTCCCCTCCCCACACAACCTGCCCCCTGCCACCAAAACCTGACTATTAATATAAATCCCTAGTGGTGAGAAGGCACTGGGAAGGCTGCCAGCTGTCAGTGGGAGTGGGTGTGGGAAAACGCAAGAGGAAGAAGGAAAGCTGCTTTTTTTTTTTTCAAAAAAGCCACTGGCCATCTGTAGCAAATTATAAATAAAACCCCTGGCTACAAATATAATTTCTGTAGTCCAGGGCCCCTTAGGGAAGAACACTTCAGACACAATGAAAAAACGATAAAGCAGGATCCTAGAATGCCCAGGCAGGGCACCCAAAGATTCTGGAGTCTGGTGCCATAGAGACTGACAACCTGGTTCAAACGGGGATAAGGTCATTACAGGCTGGTCTTCCAACTCTTCTGCCCATCTTCAGCCCAGAAAACAAGTAGATGTCCTATCAATCCACACTGTAGAGGTTTCTGGAGATGTCAAAGTTTTCCTGAACCCAAGGGCACAGTCATCAAGGAGTACAGACTTAGAAGTGAAGGGACTTTCCGCACTGACAGAGACCTGCTTGCGCAGGACAGTCCTGCTGGTATCCCCAGATGTGGTTTTCTTCACAGCAGAAACCTAGACCTCTGTGGCATAGCTCATAAGCACCTTTCTCACAAACCATTTCCTCTGGTACCCTGACTCTACCTGAAATTCTTCTGTTCCTTCTCCCTTTAGAGTAAGATCTTCAGAGGCCATTTTTATAGCAGTTTGACTCAAACTAAAGACATCAGAAGGATGGAACCTCAATTAAGAAAATGCTTCCTCTGTAGGCAAGCCTGTAGGGCATTTTCTTAATTAGTGATTGATTCGGGAGGGCCCAGACTATTATGGGTGGGGCCAACCCTGGGCAGGTGCTCTGGGATTTTGTAAGAAAGCAGGCTAAGCAAGCCATGGGGAACAAAGCAACAGCACTCCATGGTTTCTGTATAGGCTCCTGCTTCCAGGTTCCTGCCCTGCCTGACTTCCTGCCCTAACTTCCTTTGATGATGAACTGTGATTTGGAAGTGCGAGTCAAATAAACCCTTCCCTCCCCAAGTTGCTTTAATCACAGTGTTTCATCACAGCAATAGTAATCCTAAGACAGGCACCATCTTAGGGAGTTAACAGAAATCAGGTGAGGCCCAGCACGAGAGCCGTTCACTTCAGCTCACATCGCCAAACCCCACAGTGTCTACCCCTTCCCAGTGCAACCAAGAGTGGAGGTAATGAAATGAAGGATGTGTCTCTCCTTCTCCTCTCAGGTGTGCAGCTGCATCTGGCAGAGAGGGCTGTGGAGAGAGCTCTGCCCGCTGCAGATTTACAAGGAAGGGACTTCAGCCAGAACACTTCTTCCCCTCACAGCCTTCCTCATACACAAGGTACCCCAGAACCCCGGCCCCTAAGACTGCAGAGCTGTGGGGAAATTAAATGTGACGTCTCAGATGGAGCTTACAGAGCCTGTTTCTATATCCAGCACAACACGGGATTTGTTTTGACATTTCAACAACTTCCCTGTAATACTCTTGTTAAGTAAAGTGAGACTGGTGTATTTTGTACATCTGCGCACTTCCACTATTTTTTGACACACACAGGAAGACACTCCCACACTTTCGCTTGCCTAGGAGACTAAGACACTGTAGTATACAGTCGCGATCCATCTCACTGCAGCCTCTTACATCCAAGTCTTTCTCTACATTAGTTTCTCATATTATAACTTATGTTGCCTCACTAATACCCCATGACCAACGCAACTTATAGAAGAAAGGGTTTCCTGGGTTTACAGTCCAGAAGGACAGAAGTCTGTCACCATGGCAGGCACAGCAGCTGGAGCTGGAAGCTGAGAACTTAATCACCTTGAAACACAAGCAGGAAGCAGAGAGCAAATGGAAACGATGCAGGGCTTTTAAAAGCTCAAAGCCCAGCCCAGTGACATGTCTCCCCCAGCAAGGCCACACCTCCTAAACCTACCCAAACAGTGCCACCAACTGAGGACCAAGAATTCAAATGCCTATGACAATATGGGACTTCTCATTCAATCAAGCCCAGCCCAGTGATATGTCTCCCCCAGCAAGGCCACACCTCCTAAACCTACCCAAACAGTGCCACCAACTGAGGACCAAGAATTCAATTACCTATGACAATATGGGACTTCTCGTTCAATCCACCACAAAATTCATTTTAAAATCACTCATTATAAAAGTCATGAAATAAATGATGATGGGGGTGGTCTGATAGACAATACTTCTCCACATGTAAAGCAAGACATTGTGACTGGGGGCGGGGGGGGGGAGCATGATGACAAGAAAGCCAGGCCATCTTGTCACCAGGCCCTCTGACTTGAGTGGATAGAATGTCATGCAAGACACTCATCCTCTGAGGGACAGTGGCTTATGTCTGTCCAGGGAGGGGAACTCTTTATTCCAGAAGCCCACTTCTAAATCTGGAAGACAAACTAAAGGGCATTTTGCCATCTTTCTGCTTCCTTCTTTCAGAAATCTTTCTAATCCAAAGTATGTGTCTAGAAGGAGCAGCAAAGACAAGGGTCTGGGTGCATCTTACAAGGAAGCAGGGAAGAGGAGCTAGGCAGATGTGAGGTGTCCCCTGAAACACTGAACCACAGACTGGGAAGGTGCTATCCTTGAGACCTATGCTTGTCTCCTCTCGTCCTCTGTAGTTGTGACTCTTGGTACAAGTTGAGTGTTAGATATGCCATGCATGTGAAGGATATAACTTCATAATGATAGGCTTGGGAAGGTTGACCCACTCCAGGCATTGGTCATGGGAGTCACTGAACATCCAGGGTGGGGGCCCGGCCATCAGAGTGGAGTCCAGCCCACAGCACAGGCACAGGTCAGGACATCATGGTCCTGACCCCTCATGTGCCCCTCCCACACGGGAGCTGGGCCCTCTCCCATCAATCACTTAAAAAATGTCTGTTTATAGCCCCATCTCCTGAGACTATTTTCTCAATTCCCTTTGCAGATGACTCTAGCTTGTATCAAGTTGACATAAAACTAGCCAGCTCAGCTTCCCATAGGAATGGTGCACACATGAACTCAGATGGTGGCAGCTTGCACAGGTTTGAGCCAGGTGGGATCCCAGTGCTAAGAGAAGGACATGGACACTGACTCCCCACCCTTGACCAAAAAAACCTCTCTGCAACTGACAGTCCACTTGCAAAGGAAAAAAAAAACAGTTTTCTCCAATGGAGTCTCACTGGGTATATTAATCCCACGTCAAGGTAGGCCACATGCCCAGCAGTAGATGGCCAACACGAAATGAACTGAATAGTATTTTTGTAGACTTTTTTTGTCTTATATTCTTTTGTTTGGACATTTTTTGACTTATTAGTCTTTTGCTAATATATTATGGTTTCTGATTGTGTGTGTGTGTGTGTGTGTGTGTGTAAGACAGAGAGGAAGAGAATGAGGAGAGAAAGAAAGAAACATCTTAAGGATTTGCTTGTTTGCTTGCTTGCTTGTTTTTAAAAAGAGAGAGTGATAAGGTGGTCAGGACCATCTAGGAGATGTGGGAGGAGGAGAAATCATCAGAATACAGTATATGAAACAAGAAGGACGTTAGGCCTCCATCTCTCTATCATCTACCTGTTACTTTATTTCAATGCTGTGACACCCTATAAAACAAGAGCTTGACTCAACATCTGCTCTCTTCAGTGTAACAGTGCCTCCTGCACTCCATCCCCTGCAGAGCAGCTGTCCATCACCCCACAGCCTTCCATCCTGGCTCCTCCCCCTTTGAAGCAGCTGTCACTCCACAGCCTTCCTTGCCTTCCTTTCCTTTTGTTTTATTGCATTTATTTTCATCCACAGAATTTTGGTTGTGAAGGTGCATCAAGCTTGTGCCCTTTCAGAGTTTCCTTTCTGCCTAACTTCACAGCGACATGACTCACTCGCCCGCGCTACTGCACTTGATGGCTGAAGTGATGTCTTTCTTTTATTTTAAGAAAACTGTCATCATTAGATTTTTTCCAGAAAGCAGAAAAAAAAAGAAAACAACAAAACTCACCATGACTTTGTATTTCTTTTGGTTTGGGTTTTTGCTTTTTATAGTGCATATTTTTTTTTCTGTCATGAAATGAAGCCAGTTCACAAGTAATCTATTTGTGATTCGACAGATGCAATGAAGGAAATAACCAGAACAGAGTTCATTCTCAATCTGACACAGCAGGTGCTGACTGTTAAGTTATACACTGTAATGGGTGCATTCTGTGGTGTGTGACTTCTATCTCAATAAAGCCATTTTAAAATAACAGGATGAGACACGAAAGGAGAAACTTACAGTAGACAGGAGGAGCGGTCCTGCTTTGTATGGAGATTAGAGGAGACGTTGACAGGCCCTGGAATAGCTAAAGTGTGTTTGATCTGTTGATAGGCATACTCTTCCAGCACCCTAACAACTCACATCAACAATGTATTATATGCTTTGTTTGCATCTTCATTATTAATGTTTCTTTTAAATGTTTTAAGTATTACCACACTAGAGGCTATGGAGATGGTTCAATCAATAAAGTACTCCAGGGTAATAAAGCATTTCAGTCATAAGAGTGAGAGTTCAGACCCATAGCATACTCATAAAGACTAGGCACAGCAGCTCAAGTCTGTAACCCAAAGGCTGTGGGGTTGAAGACAGGGCAATCCTCAGAGTCTACCAGCCAGCCAGTCTACTGAAACTTCAAAAGCAACTTGTTTCAAAACTAAAGAAATATGGGATCTGGGTCTCTCTCTTTCTCATAGTGGATGAGGTGCTTGCTGTATAAACATGAAGACCACAGTAAGAACCTGTCGCCACATAGAAAGTCAGTCATGGTGCCACACATCTACAATCTAAGCACAGTGGGTTTGTGGGTTTCATGGTCAGCTAGTCTGACACAGGTGGAAAGCTCTAGGTTTAATGAAAGACCCTCTCTCAAAAGATAAGCCAGAAAGAAGGAAGACACATGTGATGATCTCTACACACATACACACACACACACACACACACACACACACACAGGTGGAAGGTAACTGAGAACAACACCCTACATCTATCTCTGGTCCCCACCTGCATGTGTACCATGTATATGCACACGAAGATGCAAACACACACACAAACACACAATGCAACACACATACACAAAAGAGTTACCATATTTAAGCTCTAGCACACTAGCTATCAATTTTGCATAAATAAGTTATATTTGTAATCCCAGAACACAAAGCAATCAACTTACCTGAATTTTTCTCCAATTTTATGCTGACTAAAATGCACAGATCAGTCTACATAGTTAGGCTAAGGACATTCTATATTCTGGCCAATAAATTAAGGGGTTAGCAAGCAATGGCAGTAAGATAATCTTTGTTGCTTCAACCAAGCACATTCAGTCATCTTTAAGCACTTGGGTAAAATGCTGACCAGTGACTGTGGACGCTCTCATCATCATCTACAGCAGTCTAAGCCCTGGAACAGGGAGGCTTGGTCAAAGAGGACAATCTGTAGCTGAGATGTCAGTTTATTGTTGAACCACCACATCTACACTACATGAAGTAGAGAGTCTGCAAATGAACCAGCTCATCAGATAACTTGATTACTATCTGAATTTTGGCCAATGTACACAGCCTGCAGGTGGAAGAAAGAAATATAATATCCAATTTAGTAAGAAATATGCAACTGCAGGTGTCCAGTGCAGCTGATCCTGCCTTTTCACTAGAAAGGAAACTATTGAAAGCATTCCTGGTTGAAAACAGTCCTGGAGGCTTTATCTCTTGGTTCTATTTTTGCTGTGCTGATTCCTTCTTAGACTCTCTCTTTTCCAAGAGTGAAGCTGGCCACTGGAAACGTTACACTCACACTGTCTTTATAGCAAAGGAACACAGCAGAAAGACCATACCTTATCCCAAAAAGTTCCAGCCCAGGGCAAGCTTGGACAAGCTGGTTGAGTCACATGTCCTCTCCCTGGGTGTCACTACAGTCAGGTATATGGGGCACCTTGGTGATCCAGGCTTGGGTCACATGCAAGCTTGGATCTAGAATGTTGCAGTCAGCCTCATGAAAGGCTGGGGAGACATAGTACACACAGAGATAGCAAGCAGGCAAAGCTTGCCCCCCCCTCAGCTACATTTCATGGCATAGTAATTTGGCATTGGTGACTGTAGCCTTGGGCTTTGGAAATTTACCAGATCTCTGTCTCCACTGCATGGATAATGCTGCTAACCTGGGGTGGGAATAAGTAATTCCAAATTAGAGCCAAAAGAGGCGTTCAGGGAAAGTCTTCCTGCAGATCACTTTGACTCTAAACTTGGGGCAGACATGTCTAAGATACATCTGGCTCTGGAGTCTTGACTGTTGGGTTAGCTCGTGTGTCAGCCTGTGTGTGTGCTGGCATTCACAATGGGTATGTAAGTACCATTCCACAACAGCCCCTGACGGGGTTCACAAGGCTGTGAAATTTAACAAAGCAGATGAATATCTCAGAAATATTCATAGTTTTTTGATGGACATGTGAAAGCATTAATAGGAACCTCCAAGGATATTTCTTTTCAATCCCATTTCATAGGAAGAACTAAGATTTTTGTGGGCTGTGAATGACGGAGCCAATTTTTTACAGAGTGCTCCAGGTATCAAACTGTTTGATGCTGCTGTTGCTGGCTCCTCCCCTTCCCCTTCCTTTTCTTCCTCCTTCTCCTCCTCTTCCTTCTCCTCCATCTTTTTCTCCTCTTCTCTCCCTTTCCTCTTCCCTCTCCCTTCTTTCCTCTTCTTCCTTCCCATCCTCCCTCTCCTTCTCCTACAACCATCCTCCTCTTCTTCCTCCTCCTCCTCTTCTTCCTCATTCTCCTTCTTCTCTTCCCCCTCCTCCTTCTCCCCCTCTTCTAAATAAAGGTTCACTATGTTTCCAAGGCTTGCCTTGAACTCCTGGGCTCAAATCATCTTTCTGTTTCAGCTTCTCAAGGGTCCCTGGGACTACTGATTCACACCGCCACACTTAGCATTATTTTTTCAATGCTGCATAAAATCATATGCCCCTGTGGTAGTTTGAGTATGCATGGCTCCTATACTCATGGACTCGAGTTTGACTGCTTAGCCCATAGGGTGTATAGCCTTGTTCAGTGGCTGTGGCCTTGTTAGAGAAAGTAAAAGTGTGTCCTGGGGGGATGGGGAGCTTTAAGGTCTCCTATGCTCAAGCTATGCCCAGTGTCCTCATAGTCTTTCCTTCTGCTGCCTGCTGATCAGGATGTAGAACTCTCAGTTCCTTCTCCATCACCAGGCCTGCCTGGATACTGCCATGCTCCCTGCTATGGTGATAATGAACTAGAACTCTAAAACTGTAAGGCAGTTAAATATTTTCCTTTATCAGAGTTGCCTTGGTCATGGTTTGTCTTCACAACAAATAAAACCCTAACTAACACTCCTCTAGGAAAAGAAAAGTATGTCTCCTCAAAAATATAATTCAAAAGTTGCCTGCAATACGTACCTCGGTTTATGATGCCTTGCCACAGCACTTTTGAGAATAGAGTGTGTTTTCAAAGTCTGAGTATCTTCTAGTGTCATTCTGTTGCTGTGGTAAAAACACTGGCCAGAAACAATTTGGGGAAGAAAAAGTTTATTTGGCTTACACTTCCAGGTTGCAGTCCATCACTGAGTTAAGTCAGGGCAGGAACTCAGGACAGAATCAGGAAGGAAAGCTGCCCACTGGCTCAGTCACAAGCTTCTGCTTTGCCAACTTCCTTACACAGCCCAAGACCTAGTGCCCAGGGATGACATCACCTACAGTAGCAGGGGAACACGCAGTCTTTCCTTCCTGCCTCAGAATTATGATTTTAATGATCACACAGGCAAAGTGTACTTCCATTAAGAAACCACCAGCCATACCCACCTCCTCTATGAAGTTGTAAGGTTCTGACAAGAGTGATGAATTCCAGTTTGAGCCTATCAGCAGGAGACAGATACCTTACCAACTATTTGAACAAAGATCATTAAGGCACAAAACTGAGTTTATGAAACTAGGGTAGGCCGGGCGGTGGTGGCGCACGCCTGTAATCCCAGCACTCTGGGAGGCAGAGGCAGGCAGATTTCTGAGTTCGAGGCCAGCCTGGTCTCCAGAGTGAGTTCTAGGACAGCCAGGGCTACACAGAGAAACCCTGTCTCAAAAAATACCAAAAAACCACACACACACACACACACACACACACACACACACACAAAACGAAAAAGAAAAAAGAAACTAGGATAAAGAGGCAATTCACAGGCATCAAGAAGATGGGTCTCTATTGAGCAAACAAAGACTCAGGGAGTCTATTTGATCCTGGTATCTCCTAGCTTGAAGGAAGGGCTCCCTGTGCTGAAAGCCTTGAAGAGTGGGTCCCATTCTTCCTGTGCAGGTACTCTGGGATGATGTGGTGAGACGGACCCTACATGTTCTGCAAAAACACACCACCTGGATTCAGTTGGTGCAGTAGCCCAGGAACTTCCGCCACAATAAAGTTATTGCCCACAGGATCAGGAAGCAGTTTTCCAGGATCCCTCCAGAGCCCCCTACAGGCAGAGCTTGACATAGACACTGCAGACAAAGCAACACAGTGTCCAGGGGCCAATCCCAGCACCCAAAACAGGATGTAAACCGCTGAAAATCCATGTTCTTTGTTATTTCAGCAAAGCCTTGCCTAATCTCAAAACCAAAGGTGATCATAGACATCGGGAGGTGGTCACTTCTTAGTGACATAGACTGCCCAGAAGCTGGTGTTGATTCATGACCCAAGTGCTAGTTTAAGTGAACAGAGATTTGTCTTTTGCATGCTGCTGCTTCCTGATTCAATCTGAACTTCCTTGTTCTGATTTTACAGCCTAAAAGATACAAACTCTATCTCACTCCAGCACAAGAGTTTCAGTCACTTGTTGAAAACTCCTTAACTTAAAAAGCTACACTCACTTCTCAAGGAGAGCTTTGAATTAGAAAAGGACAATATAGAAAAAAAAAGACACATAAATATGTGTGATATAAAATATCGTTATGTAAACTTATATAACACCAGATATAAATATATAAACATTTCTTCTCTCCACTTACTACACCAGAAAATATGTGGTGTATCTGTGTGCAGATGTGTGTGTTGTACAACTGTATGCCTTACATGTCAACCGTTCAAGATATGGTCACCACAGAAGATCTTTTCATTTTCCCTCAAATAGCTAAGCATGTACACTGCATCAGAAGGTCATGGTGCAAAGAGAAGACAGAGGAAGTATGGAGAAGTGAAGATGGAGTGCCTGTTGTGATCCTAAAAAGAGAAAGTGGTGTAAGAATATGTTCCGTGGGCGTGTGGGGTACAGGGGTGCCACAGTGGGCCTATACCAAGGCATCCCTTCCCCCCCCCCAGGGACCACACACCCGGCAGTATAACATAGAATAGAGTTTATTAAGGGCATGTGGGGGAATTAAGCAGGTAGTAGAGGCAGAGAAAAGCAGGGTAGAGAAGTAGAGAGCAGAGAAGTAGAGGCCAGCCATGGCCATGTGGAGAGAGGGAGGTAGGGAACGGGAAGGGAAGAGCCCAAGAGGGCAAGAGAGAACAAGAAAACAAGAGGATAAGAGAGAGAGGAGGGGCAAGGAGCCCCTTTTATAGTGGGCCAGACCTACCAGGCTGTTGCCAGGTAACTGTGGGGTGGAGCACTCCACAGAACTGATGTTGATGGGAGGCTTAAGGCTTGGTAGAATTAATGGGGCCTCTTAAAGGGTCTAGCTTGGATCACCGTTATGGGTTGACTGTGGAGTCAGAAGATGGCACCTCTGCTAATCAGAATGTTTCAGGAGCTGATCCCTCCCTGTGTCTGACAAGCTGCATTTGCATTGGGCTACTCAACCACACAGAAGTGAGGTGGGCACAGGGCTCACTCTCCACACAGTCTCTGGGGGTATCTAAGAACACAGCTGTGGAGGGAAGGAAGTCTCATGACACTAAAGTTCTGTGGAATTCTGCAGTAAAGTTAGTTATGTGCATGAAAGCAAATTCGGGCAATAGCACTCAGGGCCTGTGACAGGAAATACATACCTGCAGGATCCAAAGTCTAAGGCAGAAGTTCTCAACCTGGGGCTCCAGTGACCCTTTCACAAAGGCCCCATATCAGATATCCTACATATCATATGTTTGCATTATGATTCATAACAGTAGCAAAACTGCAGTTATGAAGTAGCAACATTAATAATATTATGGTTGGAAGTCACTACAACATGAGGAAGTGTATTAAAAGTTCACAGCATTAGGAAGAGTGAGAACCACTGGGTGACCACAGCTGGGCCTCTGCCCTCTGAAGGCCAGGACAACACTCTACTAGCTACTTCTAGATGTTCCTGGGTATATTGAATTACACTGAAATTATAGTTTTAAAGAAATCAAACAATTTCTTATATTTTAAAAAAGTCATCTTGCCATTCACATAGGCTTGAAAGATTCAGATGTCAAATTTTAGTACATATTACACTATAACTCACTGAGAGGAAAATGTCTGGGAACAGGATCTTCAAATAAAAAGCCTTGGACCAATTACTGACTCATCTTTAGTGCCATTCATGCCAAAACTAACATAATTTTAACGATATATAGCAGAGCTCAACACCAAATATTAACTTCTCGTTGACACAAAGTTTATGTGCTCAGAAATTTATCATTAAGCACATCCAAGTGATCAAAGAGTAGATACCCACACATCTATCCATTCACTAAACACATGTGCACATAGAGAGGCGATCAGTGTAAACAGTAAAGAATATGGAATATAAATGATAACATGAAATGAAAATTCAAGCAAAGGGGGATTTCAAATGGGGAGTCAACAGATATCAGAGTACAGTCTCATACTGCTATTCCTGGGCATGTAAGCGTCATGTGAATGAGAAGTTAATATTTGGTGTTGAGCTCTTCTATACACTGTTAAAATATGTTAGCTTTGGCATAAAAGGGCTCTGGGGATGAGGAAATAATTGGTTCAAGGCTTTCTGTTTGAAGAGGCATTTTCCTCCCAGTAAGTTATAATATAAATAAAATATAAATGTAAATAATAATATACAAATAATAAAGTACAAATATAAATATTAAATGTGTAGTACTAAATGTTGACACTTAGATGTCTCAAACCTATGTGAATGGCAAAATGCTTTTATTTTATATGAACAGTCTCATAATTAAAAATATAATTTCAATGCAATTCAATAAGGGATGTTATTGCTTGAATATGGGACAGCTGAAATAGCTAGAAGAGTGTTAGCCTGGCCTTTGGAGGACAGAGGTCTGGCTGTGGTCATCTTATGTTGGGGCAGTATGAGAAGGTGGTGGTGAGATGTAGAAGCAGCAGCCACACATCCCCACCACATTTTTATTATTCTGAAATTATTTTGAGTACACAAATGGAAATTTATTTATAAGGATAATGGTCTTATAAGTGTTAAGGAGATATAGGAGGGATCTGCCCTTGATACTGACGTTGACCATACCAGAAGTTGTAAATGAGGGTTCTGTTGCAAAAACTGAGGTGATGGGTGGGCTGCTCATGTATGCTTTCTTTGAACTAACATAAATGCCATTTCTTGGGGTTCTTTCTAAACATTCTTTCTAATCAATTCTAAAGAACACTCTGAAGGGAAGCTTCGTGTAAAGCGGACCCTCAGAGAGCAAGATTTTAGGTACCTGAAGGGCAGAGGCAATCTGAAGAAACCATGAAAGACAAGGTAAGAGTTGTTTCTAATCCAGACAATTGTCTTTAAGCCGATGAGCTCCCTAGGCTCCTCCCCTCGTGCATTTCCATCCACAGGGCTGAGAAGCATCATGCCCCGGAGGGATCACAAGACTGGTGCTCCTTAAAGAATAGCAGCTACACTGAGAGAGGATGGCAGAGGACACTTAACAAAAGGGACTGAGGAAAATAACCCTCACATCAGTGGGGGAGCACGCAAGCGTTGTGTGTGGTCTGTGCCATGTTTTCCTAATTTATCCACATTGTTCAGATGTAGCAGTAGAATTAACTCAATGTGTGTTCTGGAAACTCCAGCCCCTTCTCCAACCTTCCCTTGTCAACACCTCAAACACTCACATTCTAATCAATGTCATATTCCAGAGAGGGAGAAAATGGCAGAGAAAAAGAAGACAAACCTAGACTCAAAAAAACCTAATGACTTCTAAACTTCCAACTGGGGTTCTTGTAAAGTTACCACTTCCCTTTGAGTTGACCTCAGGAACTTGGCCTGCATGGCTGGAAGACATTCTTCACATTAGTGTCTCTTACCTCCCACTCAATCGTCAGTCCATTCCACTCTGATCTTGGTACTTCATCTCCCTTGAGAATCCTGGGGGTGGAGGGAGACTAGCTTTTTTGCTGAGGTCACCAAATGACCGATAACCAATGAGCTACTAAGAAAGCCATGAAGCCGATACAAAGGGCAAAGGCAGGAGTGGCTGCCAACCCATGACCACATATTCGCAGTTTGTCTTATTGCTGTGGCAAAAATCACTGACAAAAGCAATTTAAGGAGGGAGAAGTTTATTGGGGCTCGTGGTTTAAAAGTATGGTCCACCATAGCAAAGAAGGCCTGTGTGTAACTAATGTTCTGTTGCCGCGAAAAGACACAATAATCAAAAAAATTTCTAGAAGGAAAAGGTTCTTTGGGCTTATGGTTCCAGAGGGATGAAGAGTCGTTGTGGTGGGAAAAGCACAGCAGCAGACAGCAGGCTTGGTGGCAGGAGCAGGAGGCTGAGAGCTCACATCTTCGAACATAAGCACGGATCAGAAAAAGAAAACTGGAAGCACAGCCCACCCCACTGGCACACTCTCTGCACCAAGGCTGCACCTCCTAACCCTCTAAGCAGCATCACCAACTGGGGACTGCATGTTCAAACACCTGAGCCTTTGGGGGACAATCTCATTGAGGCCACTACAGTATGGCAGTGGAGATCTGAGGCAGCTGCTCGTGCTGCTCTTGTAGGGAGAAACCTGACAACGGCAGTGCTGGTCCTTGGCCTGCTGTCTCCTTTTTATTCAGTCCAGTGCCACAGCTCATGTGATCGTGTTCCACATAGGCTTTTACCTCCTCACTTGAACCTCTCTCTCGAAGTGTCCTCACAGACATATGAGAGGTGTATCTCCTAGGTGACTCCAAATCTTGTTAAGCTAAAAAGATGAGCCACTGCACCAGTAACCTTGGTGTGCTGGGTTTCTCAGCTGCCCTGGATACTATTGGTCACTGCCCCCTTGAAGCCCTCTTCCATCAACCACCTCAATCAGTCAGTCAGTCACGTCACTCCCTTAGCTTCCCCTCCACATAGCCCTTTGTTTCCCCTCTATTAACATCTATTCCCTCTTAGCCTAGTCACTGAATGCTGAAGCTTCCTCTCAGGTCACTTTTCTGCTCACCACATCTTCCCTCAGTTGCCCTCTTCTTCTCTCCGTCCATGGCCGTGCCTCTGCCTAGGTCTCAGAAATACAATTCATAACACAAGCTATGTAAGTGGCTCACCTTCAAGTTGTGTTGAGCATCACTCATGGAGTCCTGGGGCACTGCACCCACTCCTGGCACAATACCCATCATTTATATATTATCTGCTCCCAAATGAAGGTGTCAGCCTCAGACAACTGTGAAATGCAAGCTGTCATACAGCGCTGACTCCTTGGGATTCATATGGTGGGACTTTAAAACCTGTCAGTGGTATATATAATAACACAAAGGCTTTCTAAGATTTTAAAGCCCAGACCTTTTAGCTCCAAGAAGGCTTAACCCAACTAATCCTGGCACTACACCCCATCACGTCACTAGCTCTACATCTCTGCTCCATTTTGGTCCATCGTTCACCTCTGTTTCTACATGGCACATTTCCCTTGTCTCATTTCTTTTCCCAGGCCCCGCTTCCCACCCTGCCTCTCTGAAGTTCTGCCCTCTGCTTCCCACCCAGCTATTGGCCATCAGCTCTTTATTACAGCCAATCAGATACAATTCTAGAATGCCTCTGGAATAGTAAAGAAGGACAATTACTTACAAAAATATGAGGCCCATGATGGGTCATAGAAACGACAATACCAAGATCCTGCCAGAATTCACAGAATTAACAACTGAACATACAGAGGCACACCTTCCCATGATGTACCCCCAACAGATTCACTTGTTCCTCTCAAATGCATTTGCAATTGCCTGCCTTACCTGCACAAATCCAGCCCTTCATGGGCATCTCCCATCTCCAAAACACAATGACTGAAGTTCCATCCATCTCAAAACAAAGAACACATCCTTATTACATCTCCCTGGTGCTAAGCACATTAAATGTTGGCCTCTTGTTCATAACTGTGCCTCCAGAGCCAGAACACTGTGAAATATAGACTTGTTGAATGAAATAATAAAGTCCTACTAGTTTTACATTCTGTCTATCTGGAAAATCACTTCCATCATCGCCCAGCTCCCTCGCCTGGAGTGCTTCCTGCAGTTTCCCCTCTGAATCTGGTTAATACCAGATCATCTTTCAGATCTCACCTCTGGTACTACTCCCCCTGGGAGCCTCCACTATGATCCAGGTCCCCTTTTGATGCTATCGGAGTGCTTCTCATTTAACACGTCTTGCCTCATAGGCTCACCGCACATTTACCTTTGGGCTGACCTCTATCTAAGTTGCTCTATTGTCTCCCAGTCCATCGGAATTCACCCAGAAAAGTAACACATTCAGGATAGTGTGCTTAGTGCTAAGAATCCCAGAGAATAAATCCCAAATAACTCGAAAAGTAGGAGCCAAGGACATACAAATACCACACCTCACAACATCGGCAGAAACATAACCACACAACAGTGAGAACACTGGCATATGCCACTAAGCCTGGCTTTACCCTGCAGACATTTTACTCTTAATTCTGTCTAGGCACGTTCAACTACACCCATGCGCCACATGTGTCCCAGGATAGCCATGATTGCCTCCAAACACATTTGTAGAGACCAATACCATGTAACCATGTATGTCAAAAGATTGGACATCCTTGAAGGACCATCCCTATATCCTCAACATCCATGAAATTCATTTATACATTCAATATTTTCCTCTTGCTTGGCTCTCCAAGCCAGCCCTATGTAGTTCTAATCTGGAAGACTTCATCAGTATCCTCTATGGCCCCTTCCCTTTGAATAGATGTTTGTCATCTGTAAGGGTCTCTCCATCCTGTGATTTCTGTCCACGCTCCCCTCCCACAAGAAAGGCTTTCTCACCTTCTCTCCTTTTCTTTCTTCCTGCTGATATGTTAGTTGTTCTTGAATTTCACTAAGATCTTTGAGAAAGAAATTGCTGCCCTAAGACATTAGTCCCTGTATAAAACAAAACAAAAAACAAAACAAAGAAAACAACAACAACAACAAAAACACTTTCCCTAAAGCATTTCTCTCTACAATAGACAAGACTCTCTGTCCTGCACAGCAGTCAGGCCAATTCTACAAAGCAAGCAGGACTCCCTGAGAGAGCTAACTGTGTATGGTCCCTGGGATGTTTCCCTCTCTAGAGAGGCATATGCCATTTCAAGGCACTTTGAAGTTATGCTCACATATAGCACTTGCAAAAACACATTGGTACTAAGGAAACACTGGTGACAACTGATGACACTGGCCCATTGCTGAATCCACAGCTGACATTGGCCTAGGAAACTCTGCTCTCCACTTGACCAGCTTCTAGACTGCCTTCAGCCTTGGCTCAAACATCAAGAACTTCCTCTGGAAGCCCTTCTCTTCTTGCAGCCCCGACTCCCATCGCAGCCTGTGGTTAACACTCACACTCCTGTAGCTCATTGCTTAAGGTCTGTCTCCCAAGAAGCTCGTCTGTCTTCTCAGGAGCACCCTAGGAGCTTCACACAGTACTCAGAACACAGAAGCCTCAAAGCCAGTGGTTTTCCAGCTTATGAACATAGTGCTGGGTTACATGAGAGTGATTCCATGTAAGCACACTGTGTCTTAATAAGCATATTCCCTCTGTATACCCATCCTCTCCTTCCACCCTTCCCCTCCTGTTAGATATCTTTGTTCTTCTACTTCTGCTCTTAGTTCATGTACACATGGACTTCATGGACTTACACATAATCTAGGATCAGCAAGCAGGAGAAACTATGAGACATTGGTCTGAGGCTGACTCGATTCACTACAGTTGGATCCACTTGCCGGCAAATGGCATAAGTTTGTTCTTAATGAATAAAATTCCATATGTACACATACTACATTGTCTTTACCCATCTCTCTGTTGTCGATACCCGCATTTACTAAGCTGCTGTAGACACTACTGCCATAAACACTGGTCTGCAAGTATCTCTGTCATGTGTTGACTTTGATGCCCTGGGGAATCATCCAAGAGTGGCCTGGTTAGGTCACATGGCACATCTTATAATTAGCTTTTCTCAGAACACTCCACATTGCTCCAATGTCAAAGTCAGAATTCCCTAATGAATTTGTGTCATCTGTGCCTTCCATGTAATTCCATGATTACAGCTAGCCTGTTCCTAGAGATGGTATGTTCTCATGTTTATCTACTTCCCTAGACATCGAGTCCCTAGGAAGAATCATGATTCCTTAATTTTTAAATTCTACAATCTAGCTTTTTGCCAGGACCCTTATCAAATAGAAAGAAAGGAAGGAGACAAGAGAGCTCATTATTTGGCATTTCTACAATTCTAATAAGATCTTAATAATCATAAGCCCATGTGTGTCTGTAGGGAACTATGGTAAATACAGTAATGGCAAAGAACTAAGTTCTCAGTGTTAAGGAACCTGTTGAAGTGTCTCAGAATCCAGATGGCCCAGCTTCCCCAAGGCTTCCTTAGTCAGCATGTTTGGAAGTTCATATCACACTCTGACTGCCCCTCCTGGAGAAGTAGACTGGGGTCTGACTGGGCATCAGGTGCTCAGCACACACAGTTCAGAAGTAAACTCTGTAGACACTCACTGAACTGGCGCTAGGCTCCCTGCCCATGGCCTCAGAGCTTTTGAACTCACAACACTAGACACAGCATTTCCATTGCTTCAGACCAGTGTGGTAGTCTGGAGTGCTGTCTCTATTTGTCAACCTAGGAGTCTAAAAGGCCACTGTAGCTGGCTATATATTTCAGCTTACCTAATATGGTGCTTGTGGCTAGCAAACTCCTCATTAAGACTGTTAGTATTTAAATGTTCTCAGGTCAGTTTTTATTCAGACTGAATTAGTTCTAATTTGAGCATATACTTTTAGCTTTACAATTTCTAGACTATCCCTAGAGCCTGTTAAAAATTTCAAATATAGGTCCTGGAAAGATAGCTTAGTTAGTATAGAGCAATTGTTTTACAAGTGTGAGGACCTGAGTTTGATCCCCAGAGCCCAAGACTGGAGGTAGGGGAATGCCAAACATGATGACACAGGTTTGTAAAGTCAGAGCTGAGAAAAGAGTCAGAAAGATCATTAGAGCTCATTGGCTAGCCGGCCTTGCCAAAACTGCTAGTTCTGGTTCATTGAGAGACTCTGTCTCAAAAACAAAACAAGGGCCAATGAAATGGCTCTGGGGGTAAAAAGCATTTACTGCGCAAGCCTAGAGATCCTATTTTAATTTCTGGCAAAATACAGAAGACTGTGTATGCCAGATCCCATTGATGCCATGGGAGGCTAGCTGAACTAGCCAACAGTTATCCTTCATGTCCTTAGAGCACTACAGGTCCCGAAGAGTTGAGAAGGAGAGAGCTCACTGCCACCTTGTCACCCGAAGCACAACCCTAAGTCCCTGAAGAGCCCTGGTTAAGACCTTCTCCTCTCAATACAGAGTGGAGAATGGTCAAGCTGCAAGTGACTGACACTGATCTATATTCTGTTTCTTTTTCTAGGTTTTGTTTCTATTAATCTCGACATCCTGAACTACAATTGGCTGTTTCTAAACAAAAGGGTAATGCCTCTTGAACATTGTGCTCCTGACAGTGAAGGCAACAGCCCTTCCTTCGTGTTTCTAAATGACTCTTGGAAATAGGTGATAAATTAAATAATAATTCAGTGAAAGAAAACATAGATAGGCTAAATGAACTGTTTTCTGGCCAAAGTTTAGTAAACCCAAAAAGATGAAGGAGCCCAGGGTATCAGAGCTGAGTGAGCAAAGGAGAAATAGAGATGGGGAAACGAAAGTGCTCAGAGGTGCTAAGAGGGCCAGGCTAAGGATGGTGGGCATCTTTGTGTGACTGAACTCTGTTGTGTGACAGCACAGGAAATGACTTAGCAAATCAGGTACGACAACACTACACAAATCTAGGCAGCACTGAGTCCCAAAGTGTACTCTCAACTCTTGTAAATAAAACAGATACTTCACTGCAGAAAGAAATGGGAATTGAAAAGTGAAGGGGAGGGAGGGAGAGGAAAAGTTCATGTCAAGATTAATTTGCAGAAAATGCTTTATGTTTATCTTTTTTCCAAATGCACAATATAATATAGCTTTGGAGAATCAAAGGAATTTGTTTACTTTTAGGATTCCCAAACTTATCTGGCCTCAAGATGTTTTATTGTGAGTTTGAATAAGAATGACCCCCATTGACCCACATATTTGAAAACTTAGTCAGTGGGGAGTGGGACTATTTGAGAAGGATTAGGAGGTGTGACCCTAGCCATTCTGACTAGTGTAAGGTGAAATCTCAGGGTTGTTTTGATTTGCATTTCCCTAATGACTAATGATGTTGTGCATTTTTTTAAGATGCTTCTCAGCCATCCGAATTTCTTCAGGTAAAAATTCTTTGTCTGGCTCTGTACCCCATTTTTAATAGGGTTATTTGGTTTTCTGGGGTCTAACTTCTTGAGTTCTTTGTATATATTGGATGTTAGCCCTCTATCTGATGTAGGGTTGGTGAAGATCTTTTCCCAATTTGTTGGTTGCCCATTTGTCCTTTTGATGGTGTCCTTTGCTTTACAGAAACTTTGTGATTTTATGAGGTCCCATTTGTCAATTCTTGATCTTAGAGCACAAACTATTGGTGTTCTGTTCAGGAACTTTCCCCCTGTACTGATATCCTCAAGGGTCTTCCCCAGTTTCTTTTCTATTAGCTTCAGAGTGTCTGGCTTTATGTGGAGGTCCTTGATCCATTTGGAGTTGAGCTTAGTACAAGGAGACAAGGATGGATCAATTTGCATTCTTCTACATGCTGACCTCCAGTTGAACTAGCACCATTTGTTGAAAAAGCTATCTTTTTCCACTGGATGTTTTCATCCCCTTTGTCGAGGATCAAGTGGCCATAGGTGTGTGGGTTCATTTCTGGATCTTCAATCCTATTCCATTGATCCACCTGCCTGTCACTGTACCAATACCATGCAGTTTTTAACACTATTGCTCTGTAGTATTGCTTGAGGTCAGGGATACTGATTCCCCCAGAATTTCTTTTGTTGTTGAGAATAGTTTTAGCTATCCTGGGTTTTTTGTTATTCCAGATGAATTTGAGAATCGCTCTTTCTAACTCTATGAATAACTGAGTTGGGATTTTGATGGGTATTGCATTGAATCTGTATATTGCTTTTGGCAAGATGGCCATTTTAACTATATTAATCCTGCCAATCCATGAGCATGGGAGATTTTTCCATTTTCTGAGATCTTCTTCCATTTCCTTCATCAGAGACTTGAAGTTCTTGTCTTACAGATCTTTCACTTGTTTGGTCAGAGTCACACCAAGGTACTTTATATTGTTTGTGGCTATTGTGAAGGGTGTCTACTGATTTGCTTGAGTTGATTTTATAACCTGCCACTTTGTTGAAGTTGTTTATCAGCAAAGTTCTCTGTTGGAGTTTAGACAGCAGGTGTTGGCGAGGATGCGGAGAAAGAGGAACACTACTCCACTGCTGGTGGGGTTGCAAATTGGTACAACCACTCTGGAAATTAGTCTGGTGGTTCCTCAGAAAACTGGGCACATCACTTCCAGAGGATCCTGCAATACCACTCCTGGGCATATACCCAGAGGATTCCCCAGCATGTAATAAGGTTACGTGCTCCACTATGTTCATAGAAGCCCTATTTATAATAGTGAGAAGCTAGAAAGAACCCAGGTATCCCTCAATGAGAAAGAGATACAAAAATGTGGTATATATACACAATGGAGTACTATTCAGCCATTAGAAACAATGAATTCATGAAATTCTTAGACAAATGGATGGAGCTGGAGAACATCATACTAAGTGAGGCAACCCAGTCTCAAAAGATCAATCATGGTATGCACTCACTAATAAGTGGATATTAGCCTAGAAAATTGGAATACCCAAAACATAATTCACACATCAAATGATGTCTAAGAAGAATGGAGGAGTGGCCCCTGGTTATGGAAAGACTCAGTGCAGCAGTATAGGGCAAAACCAGAACAGGGAAGTAGAAAGGGGTAGATGGGGGAATAGGGGGAGGGAAGAGGACTTATGGGACTTTCGGGGAGTGGGAAACCAGAAAAGGGGAAATCATTTGAAATGTAAATAAAAAATATATTGAATTTTTAAAAAAAGGAGGTGTGACCTCGTTGAAGGAAGTGTGTCACTGGGGGCAGATGTTAAGGTTTCCAAAGCCCAAGCCTAGCCCAGTATTTCTCTCTTGCTGCTGCCTGCAGATCTGGACGTAGAACTCTCTGCTTCTTCCCCAGCACCATGGCTACCCCCACGCCACTTGATAAGTAGCAGAGAAGGACGTGTAACATGCAACCCTCCTGCCTCTACCTCCCTAGGACTGAGAATCCAGGTGTGTGCCCCACACCCAGTTGAAGTGATGCTGGGGGCTGAGCAGGGCTTTGTGGATAGTAGAAAAGCCCTACCAACTGAGCTACACCACCACCCCAGCCAGGACACACCCACTGTAAATCATCATATGCAGCCAACCTATAAGAAAACAAAAGCCAGTACCGTAGCTATAGCTGGGAGCAAATACGTACACACGTGACCCAATACACAAAAGGGAAAAAAGCTGTTGCTCAGAAGAAATTTGTCAACAACTTCATGTCTTTACTAAATTTATTTGGTTCCCATATTAAAACATTTTAACCAAGATTATAATTAGTAAGGGGTCATCAAACCCACATTTTCTAAAATAACCTTCGGGTTTTGTCAGTTTCATCCCCCCATGGACCACAGACTTTACATCACAGTGGATCTCAGTGCCATTCTGATGGGGAAGCAGCACTGCACTGCACTGCAGTCACCTGCCTGGCGGGTGGTCTAATTAACATCTCTTCTTTGGATGAGGAAGTATAAGCTAAAACAAACTTGAGTTCTACAATCCTCCACTGTAGACATCTGTCATGGGATATACAGCGCCCTCTGAATCCACTACCTTGATCCCACTGCTGTCCAGAAAGCCATTTCAAAGAGAATTTCTCACACACCCATCAAACGTTTTTTTCAGAAGCGTGTGTGTAACCGGAAATTAAATCACTGTATTTTTATTCGCTCATATTCAATAAACACTTACCAAGATTTCTAGGCTTTGCCTATGACTATGAAAATTAGAAAAGACAAAAGTCCTTATCCACTGTGAATTCTCCACTAGTGCTACAGACATGAAAAAGAGAAGAAGTGACCTGTGCAGCAGAGTCTCAGATGCTTCAGTGGAACAGTGTGAGGACAGAGAAAAGAGACTGGGGTGCCCGGCACTGGGAGGATGGGAGGACGCTACCAAGAGGAAATGAAGTCTGGGCCAAAGCTGAGTCAGAAACAGAAGTAAGAAGTCAGTTAAAAGTTAACAATTGTGTATTTACACAATGGAATACTACTCAGCAATTACAAACAATGAATTCATGAAATTTTTAGGCAAATGGTTGGAACTGGAAAATATCATCCTAAGTGAGGTAATCTAATCACAAAAGAATACACATGGAATGCAATCACTGATAAGTGGATATTAATTATCCCAGAAGCTCTGAATACTCAAGACACAATTAGCATATCAAATGATTCCTAAGAAGAGGGAAAGAGAGGGCCCTGGTTCTAAAAAGAATTGGTCCAGCATTGTAGGGGAGTACCAGGACAGGGAAATGGGAGAGGGGTGATTGGGAAATGGGAGGAGGGAAGAGGGCTTATGAGACCGATGGGGAGGGGGGAACCGGGAAAGGGGAAAACATTTGGAATGTAAACAAAGAATATAGAAAAAAATTTAAAAAGTTAACAACATGGCAATTCCATCACCCCTGGGCTGGGAAGTCAGGGTAGATTTTATAAGAAGCCAGGGATAAGGAAGACACCGTGGGCACCTACTGCGTGCCCATCACTTTGCTGGACACGTGCAGGTACTCACAGTAAATGATAGAAAGTTGTTCTCTTGGCATTTTGCAGTCGCTTGGTATATATATACCTCCTTCAGGGTTGCTCATGAGCCAAGCATCCTCAGGACCCTGGAGATTCCCAAGAACAAGGCAGAGCCTCTTCCTTCACAGAACCATGTTCTGATTGGAGAAGACACAATAAACAAGCCAGCTAATGAATACACAAGAGGGAAGAAGCGCTAGGCAGACAAGTAAGATGTGATGATGTAACAGTCTGACAGGAGGGAAAGTAGGCTGGGCACAGTGCCATCCGGGTGGAGCGGAGCGGTTTCCAAGAGGCCGGGGCCCTAGAGAACCAGGCATGCGCATTCGCATGAGAAGACATAAGGAGATGGTCTAGCCCTTGTTATTCAAGCTCGTGTGTGACGACATATAAACTGATGTCTGTGTGTCCACATGACTCCAACGTCAGCAGGAGAGACCAGGCAGGGACTGTTCTGAAGAACTGGCTTCTACTACGCTGGGCAGAGCTGCCGCAACACGAGATGATTTTTGCCCCGTGGCTTTGCTTCATCGGAACTCTAACAATAGACAGTTGTCACCCTGTTCCTACATCCTTTCTGTATTGCACTGTTTACTTTAACTAAACACAACTGTTCAAAACCGTAGGATGAAGCAAAAGCGATAACCACTGAGACCTCTGGTAGTCAAAGGTGCTTCCTGGACCCTGGCAGAGGGACAGGGCAGCGGGGGCATGGTAACGACCATAAACAGAGGCTCTTTGGGGGAAGTCAGTCATGGGGTGTTGGGACTGATGTGAGGTCTCGAACACTGACAAGAGTTGGAAGCAACACAAAACTCAAAAACTCATTCTGCTTTGGGAATGTTAAAAGGAAACACTTGTTTGGAAACAATTTTCAAGTGTGAAAAGAACAGCTATTTCCATGGAATCTGGGAGCAGCCCGACCACACAGTCGAGGTTGAAAGATGTGTCACTAGGGGGAACTAGGGTCTGGCGCCTGGCAGCACCCATGCCCCGCACCCAGTTGGGAAACCCTGACCTGCGATGCAGTATGCCAATGGCTCCACCCAGAGTAAAGCAGACCCCTAAATCCCATTCCAATCTTGTTTCTCTTCTCCTCTGCCTGGCCCCAGCATTCCATGCTACACCTTGACTCTGTTTCCACATCACTTCCTCCTTCTCCACTGCTAAGTTCAAGTGCACAGAAAATGTGAAGTGGTTCCTATGGTGCCCTCCCTAACTGCTCCCCAGGTTAGGTTAGAATCAACAGACAAAAGGCTCAGGAAGCAGGTCTTACCCGCTAGCTATGCGTTTGAGAATGTTGACGTGAACACTTAGCTTTATTGGCCTCTTCTGGGTAGTTTAGCAAAATTAGGCTCCTTCATGGGCAGAGTCATATACCGCTACAGCTTGTCTTCCAGGCACCTCTTTTTACTGCTGCCTACAGCACCAGAAATAAGCTCTTAAAAAGGTGCCTTCTTGCCAGGCAGTGGTGGCGTATGCCTGTAATCCCAGCATTCAGGAGGCAGAGGAGGGCAGATTTCTGAGTTCGAGGCCAGCCTGGTCTACAGAGTGAGTTCCAGGACAGCCAGGTCTACACAGAGAAACCCTGTCTCAAAAAATCAAAAAAAAAAAGTGCCTTCTCAGGAAACACACAGTCACCCCCACAGTCTACCATCCTGCTTGCACATGAGGTGACAATGGCAAATACTAAGATATGACACTGAGCTGTAAAAGGCAGACTCCCAAGACAGGAAGCAGAAATGCATGTGGGAACCCCCAGCTGCTGAGAGTTGAGATGCTTTCCTGTCCTCAAGCCTCCCTCTCCTGCTCTGGTTTTGTTAATCTGAAAGGACAAATTTCTCCTCTGTTCTCACTGGGACTCCTCACAATGGCTTTAGCTGCCCACAGAAGAATTGTGGTTTTGCTCAAAGCTGAGGCCACTTTGCGTTCGGAGTATTTTATTTATTTTGGTGAGTGGAAGGGAGTGCTCAAGACAGGGTTGCTCTGTGAAACAGCCCTGGCTGTCCTAGAACTTATCTGCAGTCCAGCCTGGCCTGGAACTCACGGACGTTCACCTGCCTCTGCCTCCTGAGTGCTAGGATTAAAGGTGTGCATCGCCACACCTGGCTGGACTTCAGAACATTGATAAGCTTCTTTGTACCTAGAAAAGGAAGCAGACATGAATTTGAAAATTGTTCATATGATAATAACCATAGATATTCTTAGGCAATTTACTAAGGTTAATAATAATAACCCCATTACTGTCATAAAATTATTTTAAGTCAGACTTACAATGTTTAACTCTTGATGTACTTTTAGTTAGATATAAATATGATATTTCAGGTAATGATCAAAAATTCAACTTTTCTATTGCAGTAGAATAATATATGCTTTTTCATATAATATAATATAATAAATATAATATAATATAATATAATATAATATAATATAATATAATATAATATAATATATGTAAAAGATGGATGCATAAATAGATAAGCCATAGAAAGGTTTAAAGCTTCAGGCAGGCATCAGGCATTTTAACCTAAATTTCTCATCTCCCAGCTGAGGGTGGCAGTGGTCCTGTCAGGTCCAGAAGACACTGTTTTGCTCTGGTCTCCCATCCACTGACTCCGACAGCTTTCCTCTTCTGTGGTGCTCCCTGAGCCTTGGGGACGGGGGACAGCACAGATGTCCCTTTGGGGCTGAACACTCCACTGACACTCTCTGCACTTGGACCAGTAGTGACTCTCCGCATTAACCATGGCCCACTGTGCAAGGTAACCTCTCTAATAAGGTCTTCACTGATATATGGGTGTAGGGATATAAATTTAGAGAATATGTCCATACTGTCCATTTAGCAGAGTAACAGTAAACAGGTTCCCCCTGAAGCCTGTGAACTACCCAACCATTGGTTCCTTTACAACACCAGGCAAAGGCTCAGTCCTTTGGAACAGGCCTTAAAGTTCAACCACGAAGCAGTTGGCTACTCCTGTGACCTGCCTGCCTCTACTGCACCCACAGGTATGTCTGCCTCACTGGTCATTCTTGGTGTTTGCAGGGTTTACCACACAGTAACACTGTTGATAAACCTTCCAGTCCTGGGAAAGCTAGCAGGCAGAGCTTACTGGTCAGAACTAATTTTGTTTCTCCGCATCCTGTGACCAAGGTAAATGGCTTCTGTTCCACCCACATCAGAGCTCCGATAACCCCAGCCCTGTATTACAGTTCTCCACGTTAACAATCCAGACCTGCCTCTGTACTTCAGCACAAATAGTTTATGTGTAATGTACAATGATGTTTTTAGAAACCAAGTTTTTCAGTTTTGTGTCACCCCAGTCTATATTTCAGATTTCATGAAAAATCTGTTAGCGTCTCCCCAAAGCCTCGGGATGGCTCACATTCTGATTAGTCATCTTCTCCCATCTGTGGCTTGCTGCTCTAGTAAACTGACACACGCAAGGGTTTCAATGACAGTGCCATGCTCCCCTGGTAACGGTATTTGAAAAGACAGGAAAAAAAAAACTAAACTAAACCCAAGTAAATGGCATACTTAGGAAAACAGACGATAATGTAGATCCCATTTTAATTAGTAAATTGCCAAACGCCCACCAGGCCTGGTGGTACACAGACGTAACCCTAGCAGTTAAATGGAACAGCAATTTAAGGTCATCCTCAGCTATGTGATGTGCTCCAAGCCAGCCTGTGCTACAAGACCCTACCTCAAAAAAATCAAAACAATTAAAATTAATGATCAAGTGTTGATGGGTAGGGAGTGTGACATAGGGAACGCATTTGCTGCCTCTGATGCCATTAATTAGTTTAATTAAATAAAGCCTATGTAAATAGAGTTTTCTCTTTTTTAAGAAATACTGCTACAAGTTTAGTTGGAAAAGTAATATAGATCACCAGCCATCTTTAAATAGTGTGGGGGCAAAGAGGGTCATTTCAGTCTGTCTGTCTTCATGCTGGCAGATAGAGGCCTTTACTCGGAGGCCTTCATGGGGGTCTGGGTGCCTCTGGGGTCCTGACCGGGAGCCGCAGCCTTGGCGGTGGTTGGCTGACAGAGCCTGCAATCCTCAGCCAGGTAGTCACATATTCACTTCCCAGGGCTGGAGGGGAATAGGCTTCACAGGTGCCTTGATGGCCTGGGCACATTCACTCCCCGCCTTGTGCATGTTCCTTGGCAGCTTGAGGTTAATGCCACTGAGAGATTCCTAGACTTGTGACCAAGATTTCTTGATGCCAGTCCTGACCCAAAATTTTTCAGGGCTGCTTCGGTGCAGTCTGGCTCTTCAACTGGGAACACACAGCTCCCAAAACATCTGAGACCAGAAGAGAAACAGAAATCTCCCTCTGACGAGTAGTGCTGGAGTCCCACGATGTTATGTGAAAGGCGCAGGCATTTGAGATGTTTCTGTGTAGAGCAAAATCTCCCTTAGCATTCTGTCAGTCAAGTGCATCTGTGAAAGGACCCCAGTGCCTCTCTGCGCACAGCCTGGAGACGCTACTGTGTTGTGAACATGTCTCCCCCCCACCACTGCCTTCCCACTACCCACTCTGTGAAGGGCAGAACTTCTGGACCATTGGTCACCACTGTATCTTCAGTGCTGGGCACAGTGTCCAAGAGTAATGTAAGAAAGTCTCACCAAAGCGAGGGAGCCGCTGGAGTGGGCGATCTGCCATGAGACACAGCAGAGAGAATGGTGCCTAACTAACTCTATGCTGCCTCACTTCGGCCTGGAGGAGGCTCCGTGCTTACATTCAAGGCTCCGTGTCTCTCAGTCAGCAGTTTTCATCATGTGCTCCTTTTTCATCTTTTCTCCTTTGTGCTCTTTGTTTTGCGATCATGTATTTTGGCCTCAGTGCATCTGTGTAAGCCATCTCAATTCCACTGTAAATAAAACCAGAGAGCTAGCCAAGGATGGTGGTGTGTGCCTATAAGCTAAGGTTTTGAGAGCCAGGAGGATCATGAATTTAGACCAGCCTCAAGTACACAGTGAGACTGTCTCAGAATGAATGAATTAATTAATTAATCAAGACTAAATTACATATATTAATAATAATATATCCATATATTATGTTATTATTAATTATGCTGTTCTAATCAGTTTTATTATTTCATCTTACAGGTTACAGTTCATCACCAAAAGAATCCAAAACACTCAAAGCAGGAACCTTAAGCAGGAACCATGGAAGAAGGCTGCTTGATCTCAGGGTCATGTTCATCTAACTTTCTTATTCAACCCAGAATCTCCTGCCCAGGAATTGTGCTGCCCACAGTGGCCTGGGCCCTCTCATACCCATTAGCAATCAAGACCATACCCCACAGACATGCCATGGGCCAATCAGATGGGACAATTCTTTTTCTTCTTCTTCTTCTTCAAATTTTTATTTTATTTTTAATTGAAAATAAAATTATTTTCATACAATATATTCTAATCACAGATTCTCCCCACCCCTATCTCATCCCAGATCTTCCCCTCCTCCCTACCCACTCTTCCAACTCCATGCCTTCTTTTTCTCCCTTCAGAAAATAGTCAACTAAAAAGGATAGGCAAACAAGGATAAGACAAAATGAACAAACTAACAAGCAAAAAGAGAAAGAGAGAAACAAGAAAGAACATGGAAAATGCACAATACACGCACATCATAAAAACCCAAAATCAGAAATCATAATATACAAGCAAAAATATAAAACAGTAAGAGAGCCAGGCATGGTGGTGCACACCTTTAATCCCAGCACTTGGAAGGCAGAGGCAGGCAGATCTCTGAGTTTGAGGCCAGCCTGATCTACAGAGTAAGTTCCAGGCCAGTCAGGACTAAAGAGAAAATCCTTGTCTCTGCCCCTCACTCACTAAAAGACCAAACAAATCAATACAAAACAAAACAAAAAAATCTTCAAAAATGTTTTCGAGCTCCTTTTGTGTTAGCTATCTACTGATCACCATGGGGCCTGCCATGAACCGTGGTTAATAGACTCAGTGAAACACCATTGGAAAAAACTACTTCTTCCTTTGCAAATGGGTTTCAATTGCAGATTGCTTCTTAGAGTATCCTCCTCCCCATCTGGGCACTGGATTCCTGTCTGGCTTTGGCCTACGCAGGTCCTGCACACGCTGCCACAGTCTCTGTGAGCTCAGATGTGAGTCAGTCCTCATGTGACTGGAAGACACTGCTTCCTTGGTGTCCTCTGTCCCCTCTGGCTCTGACACTCTTCCCGCCTCCTCCTCTGCAGGCAGAAGCTCCTGAGCCCAGCCAGGGGAGGGAGTTGGCAAAGACATCCTATTTAGGACTGGGTATTCCAAGGTGGCCAAGCCCACTCAGTCAGTCAACAGGTCCTCCAGCGCAGGAGTGAGGGTTGAAAAGAAAGACAGAGATAATGAGAGAATGCTGCAGCATGAAGCCAGTCAATTCTGAGACTGAAGGCGAATTTAATTTTTTCCAATCCACTTTTATACCATTTTAATTACATGTAGGTACTAAGGGCAATAGTAGTACAATGAGGAACAAGCAAGACGGGAAACACAATAAGCAAAGTCCTGTGATTACTCCACAGTGACAGTTGTTTCCAAGGGTGTGTAAGAATGACCAAAATACCCGAGCCCACCTCCTCATCCAAGCCCAAAACTTTGCCTGAAGCCCACTTCTTTCATGTCACCCTAAGATTAAAATTCCTGCCTTAACCTACTTTCCTATTATAGCCTAACTAGTTCAGATTCCTGCCTGAACTTAACTTCCCTGTCATGCCCTAATGTCAGATTCCTGCTTGAGCTTACTTCCTTGTCATTGCCTAATGTCCGATTCCTGCCCGAAGCCCATTTCCTTGTCTTTAGCCAATGTCAGGCTCCTGCCAGGAGACACAGCATCCCCATAAGGCTCTCGACACAAGGCCTCCCACTCTCTGCCCATTGTTCAGTTGTGGGTCTCTGTATTAGCTCCCACGTCCTGCAGGAGGAAGCTTCTCTGACGATGTCTGAGAGAGACACAGATCTATGGGTAAAGCAGAATGTGGCTAGGAGTCATTTTTAGCAGAGCCATAGTAACTGTTTTTTCCCTAGGTCCACGGTCTGCCTACTCAATCCCGGGTTCCATCCCATGGAGTGGGCCTTAAATCCAACAATAGAGGGGTTGGTTCCTCCCACAGTGTTTGTGCAAATTCTGCGCCAGTGTACCATGGAGGCAGGTCCCCAATATAGATTGCCATAGGGTGGTGGCTGAATTGGTATTTACCTCTCTCCTCCAGTAGCATGCTGAGTACCTTCTAGTACCATACACACTACTCAGTCGGGGGAAGGTGTCTAGTTAGACACCAGGTCAACTTTTCTGTGTTCCATGAGATATGTAAATGTTGTCTTCAGCAATAGGGCTTTACCAGCAGGTTGTGGAGAGTATCCAAAAGCCTTGGAAATAGTCTAAGTTGTTTGAGAGTTTCCATGGCACCCCTTTGGACTAACACCTCAATTAGATGAAACCCATTCCTGGCACTGGAGGTTTTGCTTGGTTTCAAGAGATGTCTAGTTTGGGGTTTTGGGGAATAACTCTTCATCTGCGGTTTCCTTTGCCCAGGTGACTATGGCTGTGTCAGGTCGACAATAAAAACTACCCAGAACAAATGTGAAGTTAAATTAAAGTCTATATACTTGTCTTAGGGTTATCATTGCTGTGATAACCATAACCAGAAGCAGACTGGGGAAAAAGGAATTAATTTGGCTTACAAGTCCACATCACTGTTCATCACTGAAGGAAATCAGGACAGGAACCCAAACAGGCCATGAAGCTGGAGGCAGGAGTTCTGCTCATTGGCTTGCTCCTCATGGCTTACTCAGCCTGCTTTCTTATAGAACCAGAACCACTAGCCCAGAGACAGCATTACGCACAATGGGCTGGGTTCTCTCCAACTGGGTCAATCACCTACAGCCCAAATTTAAGGAGGCATTTTCTCTGTTAAGTTCCCTCCTCTTACATGACTGGCTACAGCTTATATCAAGTTGAAATAAAAACAGCCAGCAATAGCCTATGTTAACAGAGAATGACTGACAAGAATCCAAATTTGCCTACTAGCAAATTCTGAGTCTTTTTATTTATAAATAAATATACAAATATATATAAATATATGCATATATATATATATATAAAATGTGTGTGTGTGTGTCTGTGTGTGTGTGTGTGTGTGTGTGTGTGTGTGTGTGTGTGTGTGTGTGTGTGTAGTAAAGTTCTATTTCTGGCCCAAATCTATGCATTATTTTTATTTTCCAAAAAAATTGCCATTACCTTACCGGCATCCTCTCATACAGTTGGATAATCCACACACTGATGGTTTAGGGACTGCATTGCCCCCGTGTTAACACTTTTCTACCAAAAATTAAATTGCATGATTCCCTGAAAACATTAAGAAATCCAATATTCCCACGAGCTTTTCAGTTAAAATCCTAAAAAGATGTGTAACCGCTCTTCTCAGATCTTCTGTTTTTATTTGTATTAGCAGAATAAGACGTGGATAGGTAGGGAGACGAGAAATATGCCACAGTCTCCTGGCACTTCCGGACTTTGCTGGTGGCTCCATGTCATCTGGGCAGACTCTGAGACAATGCAAAGATGGAAAGGACATTGATTGCTGCACAGTGGCTGTACCTGACCTGGGTTCAACAAGAAACTCGCTTGCATAGTAATGGGAGAAAAGTTCATCTGACCCAGGTGCAGTGCATGAGCCTTCTCCAGGAACCCCATTGTACCCAGTCTTGCAGGGATGAAAATATTTAAAGAGACATTTAAACTGGGGCCAATGATAAATGGGACTACACCTTCACAGAGGACTGCTTAAATGCCTAACTCTGACCTACTTAAACCTCGACCTCATAGAACCCAAAAGATAGGCTAGAGGAGGGCCACTGGATCTCTTTGAGCCTCTTCCCAATGTGATATTATTGAATAAATCTCCACTTTTGCTTTTCCCTATTAATTTGGCTCTTTTTATTAGATATTTGCTTTATTTACATTTCAAATGCTATCCTCTTTCCTCATTACCCCGCCGAAAACCCCCATTCTATCTCCCCTCCCTTTGCTCAACAACCCCCTCCCACTTTCCTGACTGGCATTCCCCTACTCTAGGACATTGGGCCTTCACAGGACCAATAGCCTCTCCTCTCATTGATGTCTGAAATGGCCACCTTATGCTACATATGTAGCTGGAGCCATGGGTCCCTCTATGTATATTCTTTGAGTGGTGGTTTTGTCCCTGGGAGCTCTGGGGGTACTGGTTGGTACATATTATTGTTGCTCCTGTGGAGCTACAAACCTCTTCAGCTCCTTGGGTCCTTTCTCTAGCTGCTCCATTGGGGACTCTATGCTCAGTCTATTGGTTGGCTGTGAGCCATGGGTATTTTGATCCACCTTCCAATAAGGATCAAAGTATCCACACTTTGGCCTTCCTTCTTGAGCTTCATGGGGTCTGTGAGTTGTATCTTGTTTATTTTGAGCTTTTGGGCTAATATCCACTTATCAGCGAGTGCATACTATGTGTTCATTTGTGATTGGGTTACCTCACTTAGGATGATGTTTTTTTAGCTCCATTCATTTGCCTAAGAATTTCATGAATTCATTGTTTTTAATAGCTGAGTTGTACTTCATTGTGTAAATGTACCACATTTTCTGTATCCATTCCTCTGTTGAGGGACATCTGGGTTCTTTCTAGCTTCTGGCTATTATAAATAAGGCTCCTATGAACATAGTGGAGCATGTGTCCTTATTATATGTTGGAGTATCTTCTGGGTATATGCCCAGGAGTGGTATAGCTGGGTCCTCAGGTAATGCTATGTCAAATTGTCTGAGGAACCACCAAACTGATTTCCAGAGTGGTTTTACCCGTTTGCAATTCCACCAGCAATAGCCGGGCAGTTGGTGGTGCATGCCTTTAATCCCAGGACTTGGGAGGCAGAGACAGGCAGATATCTGAGTTCAAGTCCAGCCTGGTCTACAGAGTGAGTTCCTGGACAGCCGGGACTATACAGAGAAGCTCTGTCTCAAAACAAACAAACAAACAAACAAATGAAAATATATTTTGTAGGGCTGGAGAGGTGGCTTGGTGTTTAAGAGCACTGACTGCTCTTCCAGAGGTCCTGAGTTCAATTTCCAGCAACCACATGGTGGCTCTGATGCTCTCTTCTGGTGTGTCTGAAAACAGCTACAGTGTACTCATATACATAAAATAAATAAACAATTCTAATTCTTTTAATTGACTTGTGGAGGGGTGGCAGAACTTACCTTGTTGGGCCACAGACTCACCTCTTATTGTCTACAAAACCCAAAGTCTCAACACATCTGTGGGTGGCTCACCTCACCCTGAGCACATCACAGGACAGCTAAGCTGACATGCTCAGAGCCTGACTTGTGGCTCCTAACTTCAACCAGGTCACCACTTGTGATGTCTTTGTTAGGCCCTTCACCTGGCACCATGCCCCTTTCTCACCTGACTACTCTACCTAACTTCACTCTGACCTCAGGACCCCAAGGAAGCAGATGACTTAGTGATTTAAAAAACCTGTTAAGTATATGGTGCCCACCACATCTGGTTCCATCTTCTTTGGGATTCTCTCACTGACCCTCTGAGAAGTCTTCCTAAGCAACTTCCTTTTGTATGGACTAGGAACCCCACAGGGCACTTGGAGGAGGAGAGGGAAGCAGATGTCCCATTGCTCAATTCTCCTCATCTTGCTTCTCACACAGTCATCACATAGCAAATCCATCACTCCTGACCATCATGTTGAGCACCCAGCTTGGGTTTTCTTTTGATGCAAGCAAAACTCTCTTAGACATCCCTACCCCAAAGCCTTGCTTTACCAGTGAAGACCTTAAGAAAAAGAGCTGAGCCACTGGCATTTCTAGAGTTCTCCTAGAGGTTTCCAAACTCCAGTGTCGAAAAGCAAGACAGGGCTCTTGTCAGAATTTTAGACAATGTGGTAGCTAGTTAGAGGATTCTGTTAAAGGGTTGAGAGACTCCTCAATTATCCTTTTTCCCTAGAAATATGCCAGTTCCCGACTCCTCATCCTTTCCTCCCAGATCAGAGGGCAACATATTGCAAGAGAATATACTCAATGTGCTTTCAAAAGGAGGCTGCATGCCAATAAGCACGTCCCAGCATGCACAAGCAAGTGCCTGCTCCGCCACCAAGACTGTTTACAAGTGGCAGTGGAACGTGTGATCTAACCACCCAGCGTGTGTCAGAAAATGTCAGCAGCTTTCAGAGTTGAAAAACATGCCCCCTCCCAAAAGAAAAGCTGCAGAGAGAGGAGTCTGCTCTTTACACCCACACATCACTTACACTTTACTGGAGCACCCCCAAAATTCCCCTAACCATTTTTATCATTGCCTATCGATCGCATCGCTCCACAGCTTAGTCAGCCAAACCATATCCTCTCCCAGTGTAGACAAATTGCCTTCCGACAAAATGCACACGGACAAGATATCGAGAAGTCCCCAAGTCGTCATCTCTAGCCTATTTTTCTCCTGAGATGAGTAATATTTTCCTATTTAGTTTTCTTCTTGAGTACAGAAGCCACATATGCATAATCATATACTTATATCACCGCTGATATGTTTATTCACTTTTTCTTGAATATATCTGCCTTTTACCGCTATTTTGCACTTGTAAATTGGTATAAAGAAAGTTACTCTGAAAAGACGCATTGATTTCAACAAATGAGGAGGCCAGTTGTCCTTTCCAACTTTCAGTATGATGTTTAAAACTTTAGCCACACAGAAGAGAGGATGAAAAGTAAACAAGATGAAACAGTGAAGGTGTTTTTGTCGCTTTTTCTGAACTCTTGATTGGCACTTGGATCTTTCAATGCACAGAGAACAAAGACTCCCAAACTACTGCACAGCATTTAAACCAGACAATCAGAGGTCATCTCTGCTGTCTGCACTGTGACAAGGTCAGGTTTCTTTTGAGAAGAATGCAAAGAATGTTAAACGTGTGTAAGTGTGTGTTGTGTGTGTGTGTGTGTGTGTGTGTTGTGTGTGTGATGGCTATTAAGAAACATGTTTAGTGTGACAGGTGGCTCAGTGGTGAAGGTGCCTGCCACCAAACCCAATGACGAAGTTGGATTCCCAGGGTCCATCCACATGGGAGAAAAAGAGAACAGACTCCTGCAAGCTGCCCTGACCTCCACATGTGCACATTGGTGTGTGCATATACCCACGCATGTACACACACACACACATACACACACACACACACACACACACACACGCACACATACATACACACACACTAAACAAATGTTTACAATAAAAAGAATTACACTTAAAGCTGAGCACACCTATAACCCCAGCACTCAGCAAGCTGAGACAGGAGAATCAAGAGTTTAAGGGCATTGTAGGCTACACAGCAAGTACAGGCCCAGCCTAGAGTACACACCAAGGCCTTGTCTGGGTTCCCAAACCCCTTTTGACAGAAGCAAAAGGAAAAAGAGAAATATACTTAAGAGTAGGATTCAAGAAGCTAGGTACAGAGCTCCTGATGGCTGTGCATGTTAGAGTTAACACAACCCATCCATTGGTCATTTAAGGGTTTATAGTTCTTTGTTGAGTAATTACAGTTGTGATACATACATCACACACAAACACACACACTCCGGAGAAAATAAACCAGTGAAGCACATGTGTGTGTCCCTAACAGTACTTGGTCTGTGGGCAATGGAGCTTGACCATGGCACTGATAAGAATGTCTCCGGGGGAAATACTGAAAATCCGGAACATCAGAAGCCTGGGGGAGGCATTGCTGACTGCGACACACATCTCCTCTTTGCTGTGTGTGTTTTTCCCATTTCTAAGCTGGCATTAGTGCACTGCTTGTCGAAGTGAGTGTAATTCAAATTCTGAGTTTATTTTCATATCTCAAGTATCTGAGTTTTACTTTCTGTTTTCTTGATCAGAGATGTGTGTCATGGTGAATCTTCCCTAAGATATGTGTCATAAAGGATCTTCCTGAGAAAGGCCCAAGGCCTGACACTATTACTGATGCTATGTTGTGCTTACAAACAGGGGCCTATCATGACTGCCCTCTGAAAGGCCCAACAAGCAGCTGAAAGAGTCAGATGCAGATATTTACACCCAACCAATGGACAGAAGCTGCTGACCCCTGTGGTTGAATTAGGGGAACACTGGAAGAAGCTAAGGAAGATGGTGACCCTATAGGCAGACCAGCAGTCTCAACTAGCCTGAACCCCTGGGATCTCTCAGACACAGAACCACCAACCAGGTAGCACACACCAGCAGATATGGGGGCCCAGCACTTATACTGCAGAGGAGGGTCTGGACTCAGTCAGAGATGATGCACCTAATCCTCGAGAGACTTGGGGCCCCAGAGAGTGGGGAGGTCTGGTGGGGTGGGGTCATCCTCTTGGAGTAGGGGGAGGAGTTATGGGATATGGAACAGTTGGAGTGTGGACCAGGAGGGGGATAAAGTCTGGACTGTAAAGTAAATCCTCCCTGATTCAGAGAATCCTCTACAAAGCCCAGTGTTTTCAAAATGATTGCTCTCTATGCTCTACATTCTTCAGGTACCTTGGAGTCTTCCATTAGGTCTGGTGTTTCCTTTAGGCAAATGAAGCCGCGTGCATAAGAAGGATGGCTTCCTGTGCCCATCAACAGGAGTTCTGGGAACTCAGTGTCTAGGCCAATGTCACAGCACTAATGACTGACAGAAAGGGGCCATGATTCAGGCCTGCTAGGAGTTTGTTTGTTTCAACAAACCATTTACACAGAATACATCTGAGACACACAGAATACATCTGAGACACCCAGAAGCCATTTGGTTCCACCTCCAGTCACTCAGCAGTCTGGCCTGCCCTCACCCCTGACACATTCTGTGATCTATAAAAACACAGTAGCCCTACATGCTTTTTCAGAGCTTTGACTCTCTTATCCTCATTTCCTGGGCTTTCCTGTTTAAATCATCCAAAACAAAAGCCACAGCACACAACCAAGAACGCTGAAGTGCAGGTTGAAAAAACAACAACAACAACAACAAACATTTGGGGGACTTTTTCTGAGCCTTGGCCTGACTGTGTGCTGGATACTCTGAAGTGGGGACCATGAATCTGCTTTGTTCAATAGGTAATTCAGTGAAACAGGCAGGTGACATACTTGATGCTACACTAATTTGTCCAGGTGGCTAGATCACTAACATGGTTGGCACCCTCCTTCTGTCGGGCTTGTCTCCGCCCACGGGAGTGACTGCATTCCCCCATCAGGCCTGAGCACCCCAGCAGCACAGCACTGCTCAGAGCCTTCCCAAAAACTGACCACAAGGAGCTTATCCACAGTGTCTGATGTATCAGTAATAAAATAAAGTTTATTATTTTACATTAAATAGCATTCTCCTGATTCTGTTTGTCTTAAAAATCTGCATGCCGTTAGAAGGCACAGCCTGAGGAGTTTCTGTGGCTTTAGTGTGAATCCATTCACACTGGCTTTCTAAGAGAGCTCTGAGAAGGCATAGAGCCCTCTGACAGCCAGAGAAACAGCCTCAGAATGGGTTCCCTTACCACATGCTTTCAATCCACATGATCTCAAAATTAAACATATTTTTCTTCTAAAAGATACAATGTCCACTAGAAATTTTTTCTCTGGGTGGTCTTTTATATATTTACCCTTTGAATAAAAATATCCAAAGAAAATTATCTCTGTGCCCCAAAGATACATCTGTACCCCTGTGTTCACTGAAACATTTTCTGCACTTGCCAATATTTGGCAAAACTTGGATGTCAATCAAGATGTTATATGTATATACTGGAATATTATCCAGCCATAAAAATGAAAGGAATCCTGTTGTTTGTGACCTGGGTCAGCCTGAAGGACATTCTATCAAGTGAAATAAGCAAGCCCCAGAAAGACGGACGCCGTATGACCTCACTGATATGTGAACTCTGAGGGGTCTGACTTGGGGAGTTAGAGAATGAAGCAATTCTGATGACAGATGGTGAGTGAGGCGTGGGGAGATCATTAAAGCTACGGCTGTTCACAAAAGGAAGGAGTACAAATTAAGAGGTATAGCCACAATGCAGAAACACACTGCTGATTATGTGTTCATCATTACACGGTGTATGCACACATCAATTCATTATGTTGAAGATCAGGCCAGGCAGTGGTGGCGCACGCCTTTAATTCCAGCACTTGGGAGGCAGAGGCAGGTGGATTTCTGAGTTCGAGACTAGCCTGGTCTACAGAGTGAGTTCCAGGACAGCCAGGGCTACACAGAGAAACCCTGTCTCGAAAAACCAGGAAAAAAAATCAAAACATTATGTTGAAGATCTTAAATAGGTTAAATCTTGTCAATTAAATTTTAAACAAAAAACTAACAAGATAAACGTTTTTTGTTTTCATTTATCGATTTTTATTGTGGAGGTGAGTGTATGCAGAGGAAAGAAGAGAGAATTAGGGGCTGGAGAGATGGCTTAGCCGTTAAGAACACTGACTGCTCTTCTGAAGGTCCTGAGTTCAAATCCCAGCAACCACATGGTAACTCACAACTATCCATAATGAGATCTTATGCCCTCTTCTTGTGTGTCTACAGACAGCTACAGTGAATTTACATATAATAAATAAATCTTTAAAAAAGAGAATGAAAACATGTGCAAACACGTGTGTGCATGCGCATTCATGTGTGTGTATGCATGTGTGTGCATGCATGTATGTGTGTGAGAGTGTGTGTGTGCAGGTGCACATGATACAGCCCACATGTTGGTCATGTAAGGTCATCAGAGGATGACCTATGGGAGTCAGTTCTCTCCTTCAACTGTGAGATTGAAAGATCAAACTCAGGTTGTCAGACTTATCTAACAAGTACTTTGCCTTTTGATTCATCCCACTGTGCGCCCTAAATTTTTATTTTTAAGGCACAATGAAACTTGGACTTCTATGGCAGAAGAGAATGAATAATTTTGAATATGCAGATCTCCAGCTGCCTATACGCAATGTTTAGCTAAGCATATCACCATCAGATCAAATCAATGTTCACCCTAGAGGTCTCTGCAGACATGTCTCCTGCGGTTCACAGTGTGTCTAGGCCAGGAGACAAGTCCTTCTTCTTCTTCATGCTGAGGTGTCACTGATGCTGTCTCCTCCATTCAGACCATGTGGCCTGTCATTCTTCCTCCCTACCCACCCCCCATCATCCCAACTCCTTCCAAAGTGCTGTAAGATTGATCAGCCTGCCTCTGGACCACTGGTCCCCACACACAGTTAATTTAACCTGGAGAAATTGAAAAAAAATACACAAATACACACAAAGATTATAACTTAATTGACCATGCTTTACCCTGAGAATTTGAGTTTGGAGTCTCTTTAATTGTAGTGAAATATGTATTCAATAAAACTGACAAGCTTACCATTTTCAAGTGTACAACTCCGTAGTATTGCACAGCTTCCCACTGTGGTGCCACTGACTTGCAGAACGTGTTCATCTTGCAAAACTGATGTTCTAATCTCCATAAATAATCTCCCATTTCCCCCCCCACCCCCAGCCTCTGTCTGCCTCTTGCCTCAATGATGCTGATTGTCCTAGGGACCATGTTTTATTTGGCACTTAGTAGGCATCCAGGTTGTTTTCAGTTCTCACCTATTGTGAATATGTTGCTGTGGATATGTGTGTCTAAATAACTCCTCAAAATCCTGGTTCTGATTCATCAGAGGGTCTGTAGTCAGGATGGATCACTGTCTTTAGCCTTCTAAAAACTTGTAATTAGTGGTGATTTGTTGTGCACTGGAGAAAGGACTTGTCAAGGAAAATTTTAGTGCACCCCACCCTGGCTTCACTCCAGAGCTTTATTCAAATAAAAGAGACAAATACTCCCTTCCCAGGGCATCTGCAGTCTGGTAACACCCATTCTTAAACATATACAACACTTTACTTATCTACATGGAATACTTTCCAAGCCCCTTAGTAGATGCCTGATACCATGAATAATGCCTAATCCTACACGTTCACTATCTTCCCTGCAAATACATACCCCTATGGAAATGCCAGTTTATAAAATAGAGGCAGTCATAGATTAGCAACATTGAACAATAATAGACACAAAAAACATTTACATGTTTTAGTGTAGTACAGGAGTAATCACTGTCTTGTGCTTTAAGTCCATTTTTAAATAAACTTAGCACTGAAATTCCAGAACAGTTGATCTGATAACTGAAATGGGTGTTAAGTAACTAATAGGGAGGCACGTAGATATGGCACATGGCCATGATATAGCACATGCCTGTACCAGCAGATGCAGGTAGAAGGACTTAACATCTCATCGGGCTATTATGAACTGACTACAATGTAAAGCATACAATTCCTTATTTCTGGAATTCTCTATTTAATATTTTCATGCTGTAGTCGATTGCAGATAATGAAACTTTGAAAAGCAAAAGCATGAGAAAATTTCTACTTGCTGTAATGTGGACAAACTGTATGCCTGTTGTCCCGGTCGACTTTGTCTTGCTGTGATAGAACATTCCAGCCAAACATAACTTGGGGAGGAAAGAGTTAATCTCATCTTAGAGCTGATAGACCATCATGAAAGACAGTCAAAGCAGAAACTTGAGGCAGGCACAGGAGGCAGGGCCTGATGCAGAAGCCACAGAGGAGTGCTGCTTACTGACTCGCTTCCCATGGCTTGCTCACGGTACTTATATCCTGCAGGACCTCCTACCAGCACCTGCCCAGGGATGACATCATCCACAGAAGGACAGGCCCTCCTGCATCAATCATTAGTCAAGAAAATGCCCCATGGAGTGCCTACAGGCCAATCTAAAGGAGACAATCCCCCAATTAAGATTTCCTCTTCCAAGACAACTCTAGCTTGTGACAAGTTGCTAACACCAGCACTAAGCACCCAGCACCCAGAACCCAGAACCCAGCACCTCTCTAAATCTAGACCTTAATGTGTCCTCATCATAGTAAAAAACAAGAAGAAGGCAAGGTCACACCAGAATGCATGACTGTAAAAACCATAACCCTCTGGGTTAGAAGGAGGGTTCCTACCTGAATTATTTAAGGACTTCAAATGCCTTAACTACCAAAGAGATTATAATGCCTACTAAGGACTTATAACTAAAATTGAGAACAATTTTATGATTTAAATCTCAAAATGGGTAAAATAAAAATCCCATCCACTTGGAGGAGGTGTCTCTAAATGCCAGTTCTTCACACGACACATAGAAAAAGAGGGAGGGAGGGAAGGAGGGAGGAAAAGGAAGGATGGTGGCTCACTAGCTATCGAGAGCTACATGGTGAAACTCTGCCTTAAAATAAAACAAAGCACAGCTTTCTAGACATCATTTTCTTGAAGGACTCTCTAAACAGTGCCCACAACTGAGTTTCCTTACCATTGTCTGAAAGCAAAGGCAGCAAAGTACATCGAACAATACAAAACCTTCTGTCTCACACACACACACACACACACACACACACACACACACATACACACACACATGCATGCATGCACACATATGCGCGCATGCATGCACACACACATGCATACACACACATGCATGCACACACACACATGCACACACACTCACACAGTGGCTTACTTCCACCACCTAGGCTCCACTCCCAAAGTAGCTACAAACTCCCCCAAAATAGAACCAGCAGCTGGGAACCAACCATTTATAACCTAGGCCTGCAGGGGAAACCAAAAGAAACCTGAAATCCACTCCAAAGTCACACAGCAAATAGGTGTTATAGCTCGGTGCCAGCAGTAGCCATTGTACTCCGAACAACCCAAGGCCTTCAGGAAATGGGAATCAAATGCCTCTTCTTAAGACATGTGTGATACAGAACAGAGAAGGTAAAGCTAATGGAAAGAAACAGGAACACAAATTATTTTAAATACACAGTACTCCCAAACAATCACAGCTGATATACAAGGTTGGGATGAGGGCAGAGCTGGAAAGAAAGGGGTGGGCTTTGTACAAAAGGAAGTAAAGGAACATGGCATGGTGTACTTCCTTTTAGCAAGAAATGCCTGATCATTGAGAATTCAGGCTTAAGAAACAACGCAGAGAAAAGAGAACCGAATGCCTGTGCCAGGACAAGGGACACATGACTGTGGATCGGCAGAGGACGAGACTGTGAGGGCTGCCACAATTCCAGGGCCAGTGGAACGAACGGGTCCACTTAGACCAGTGGGTTCTCAACCTGTGGGTCATGACCCCTTTGGTGGTCGAACAACCTTTTCACTGGGGTTACATATCCTGCATATCAGATATTTACGTTACAATTCATAACAGTAGCAAAATCACAGTTATGAAATAGCAACAAAATAACATTGTGGTTGGGAGGGTCACTACAACATGAGAAACTGTGTTAAAGGTCACCGTTTAGAGAAAGTGGAGAACCACTGTTTGGGAGGAGTCTGAAGGAGGTGGCTCTACGCATGAGTACCATGACTGTATTGTTTTGTTTTGTTTTGTTTTGTTTTGTTTCAAGACAGGGTTTCTCTGTGTAGCCCTGGCTGTCCTGAAACTCACTCTGTAGTCAGGCTGGCCTTGAACTCAGAAATCCGCCTGCCTCTGCCTCCCAAGTGCTGGGATTAAAGACTTGCATCACCACTGCCCGGCAAGGGTCTATTTCTTTATGAGTCCAAGAACTGTCCTCAGTCCACATTCAGTGCTTCTGAGGATGGTCAGAATTTACACAAACTTTAGTACAGAAAATAATAGAGCACTGGGGCTGGGGGAATGGCTCAGTGCCTGCCACACAGGCATGAAGACCTGACTTTGATCACTAGCACCCCATAAAAGGCAGGCATGGTGACTCCCACACATCTGTAACGTTAGCACGGAAAGGTGTGCAGAGACAAGAATGAAGAAAGAAACAGGCAGATCCTTAATGCTCTTTAGCTAGCTGGCCTAGCTAGTCTGTGAGTTCCAGATTCAGTAAGAAATCCTACCTCAGAAAACAAAAGACAGAGGTCAAGAAAGGGACTTGACATTCACCGTTGGCTTCTACATACATGTGCACACATGTATTTACAAGCCATACATACAAACACATACAGACACAACATAACACACACAAACACACACAAAGCAATAATTCAAGCAACACAACAGGACAATGATAGGAAGGGTCTAAAAAGCACGGGGGTGACCTCAAATAAAAGGCACTAAAGATCAATTAACTGAGGCATCTAAATAGATCACCTGGAAGGCATGGCGCCCAACTCTTTACTCTCCAGCAGGGTTTAAATGAATAGCAGTTCTGGGACAGTGAACAAAAGGCGAGTCTTGCTCCTGCCTGGTTTATCAGTTCACAGGTTTGCTCTCTCTGACAGGCCTTAAGTTTTTCTGTGTGCAAGGTGAGCATATTTTAAAAGAAATGACCTGTTTGAAGCTGAGATGAGGCATGCCCAAGACAGGAGACAGCAGGAGGCCCTGCCCCAGCCCCCAATGTGAATCTCTCTCCCCAGAACCAGTTTTGAAGAAAATCCTGGGGAAAGCTACACATGGCAAGATCCACAGGGGAAAGGAATCAGGAAAGCTGGCTTCAGGGTCCCTGCTACCCGCAAATGTGATGCCAGTGATGTCACTAGGGCCTCAGATTCCCCAATCCAGAAAGGGATTGGGTGAATCCCAAAGTACTTTCCTGGTCTCATATCTCTCTTGTTTTGTTTTTCTTTCTCTTTGTTTTCAGAGACAAACTTTGCTACATCTGAGCCCTGACAGCCACAAAGGGGACTTGAGTCAATCGTTATTGCCAATATTTCCCTGGTCTCCTAAGCTCTAGATTGGCAGGTTTCCTTAGGGGTACGGATGAGTGATGCAATTATCCCAAGTCATAATAGACCACCAGAAGAAAATTTAGAGTCTCTGAGTCAGAAAGAGTCTAAATGTACTTATGTGTTGTCCCAGAATAGAATAACTACAGCTTTTACATTTGTGCTGTCCCTGGGAGTTGTCTGGCTGTGTTTGTGTTTTAACATCTATCAGCTAAATCAGAGACCCAAACTTAAAAACAAAAACAAAAAACTATTGTAGGGGCTCAGAAGCATCATGTGGCTTTTGACACTCCCTGGATCACACAGAATGAAGAAAGCAATAAATGGATTGCTAAGAGACCCGATCTCGCATCCTCATTGGTGATACAGTCCTTGTTCCAAGAGACTTTGCTTCAAAACTAAAAGAATATGTACCCATCTTCTTCACAGCCATATTTGGAAATTTCAGAGAGGTAGACCATAAAAGCATCTGTGATGAAGAAACGGCTTTCTATTTAAGGACCATCGTGCCTACAGATCTCCCAAACCAGCATTGTCCACTAGCCCTTCCTCCAGCTCTGTGCAAGGCTCGCTCCGAAGGGAAGCATGCTTGCTTCTGTATCTGACACAATGGGCCAGCTCAAACAGCCTGATCAGAAACCATAGAATTCTCAAGGTCTCGTATAAAACCTGAGTTGCTAAAACACTCTCCCCATCATGGAGCTAAATGCTGTGTCGGTGTCTGTGTATGTGGAACTCACAAAATAAGCTGGACCCTAACAGGATACAAACTTGTTTGCAGCCAGACTATGCTGGACCCCTCTGTGGGAAAGATTGATCTGTCTAGCACTATGGTGTGTTCTAGCATTTGCTTGGACATGATCTTCGGGGACAGGGTCTTCCCTAAGTTTTGAGTCCGTCCCTTTAGGTAGGTGACTTTGTTTAAGCCATGGCTGTGGAAGGACCCAATGTGTCATGGTTTGCACTGGTTTTCTGCCAGCAGACAGCTGCTAAGCCCTTTCCCTTGTTTCTGTGTGCAGCACTAATATTTGGTTCTTACCATCAACCACTTGCTGCTGTAACCTGCAGAGACGTCTGGCAGGGCCTATACCCTGTCTATCCTCGACAGGGACTCTATTTGCTGATAGACACAATTGTGTCATCCCAGGCTACAAATACTGAAAACACTGACAGACTATCAGCAACCATAAAGCAACCCACTATTAACTGTGGTTACAAGTGGTTTTTCCCCCTGAACTCACACAAGAGTTTTGTTTCAAAAGACATGAAAAACATTTTTTTTTACTATTTTTAAAATTAGCATACAAAAGGGGCTGGAGAGATGGCTCATTGGTTAAGAGCGCTTGTTGCTCCTCCAGAAGACCCAGGTTTGGATCCAAGCAACCACCTGGATCCAAGCTCACAATTATCTAGGATTCAAGTTCTAGGGGATCCAAAGCCTTCTGACCTCCTCTAGGCACTAGGCACACATGTGATTCACAGACATACATGCAAGCAAAACACCCACACACGTCAAATAAATCAAAAGAAACTAAGCTGTCACACAAAATGATAGGTTTCATCATGGCGTTTTCTACACAAGCATGGTTTTACTGTGCTCTAACCCACCGCCCTTCTCCACTGCCCTCTCCAGCTCCTCATCCTACCCTTGCTGGTCTCCTGTCTCCCCGCAAGTCCTCTCCTCTCTGCTTCCACGTCACGTGTACTCCATTACTCTCATACTTCTCCCTCCCTCCCACCTGCCTCCCTTAGCATCTCCCTTTCTCTCAGAATCCCCTTTCTAATTCCATATTGCGCATGTACGCACACAGGCACGCACGCACGCACACACAGGCACGCATGCAAGCATGTATTCCAGCACATTTCTAGAGTCCACAAATGAGAAAAAAATATTATTTATCTTTCTAAGTGAAGCCTGTTTTGCTTAACATCATGATCTCTAAGTGCATTCATTGTTCTAAAGGAGCTGAATCCCTAAAGTCACGTGTTAACAGGGGACTTAATCAGTCAAGGTCACTAGAGTTGGGGACTCCATGATTAATTAAATCCTTGTTGCTTTATAAGAAGTCAGAGAACATCTCTGTGCACTCCATATTCAAAACAATGTTTGCTAAAAAGTGTGGGGGCTGCAGGCAACTTTGAGCTGCAACAGGAGTCACATTATTACTGAACCGACTCCTACATTGGCTCTTTCTGAGTCACTGGAGCGGCGGTCACACCCCTGCCTCCTTTCACAACTGCCCCTTTTTCTGAGTGTAGACATCCAGGACACGGGTAGGTTCTCATAGTTGATGTGATCTAAGAAAAGCCAACTAGTACTCCAGAAGGTTTCAGAGTTCTATCTTAAGGATAGTTCAACTCAAGACGAGGAAGAAAATAAAAAATTACACTCCCTCGGGTATGCCTTGTTTCCTCAGTGGAACCAGCTTTTATAGCCCATCCATTCACGGCACTCAACAGGCAAAGCCGCAGCTACAAATTGCACTGTGACTTAAAACCCGGTTTCATGGCTAGCCTGCCAGTTGGATTTGGACCACCTGCCAGATTTAACCATTGCCTGCTGCACAGGCAGATGGCACGGATAAGGACAATTGCTCATTGGTCACACTGGCTGAGCCTCATTCAGGTGACTATCAGAAAGAAAGAAAGAAAGAAAGAGAGAGAGAGAGAGAGAGAGAGAGAGAGAGAGAGAGAGAGAGAGAGAGAAAGAAAGAAAGAAAGAAAGAAAGAAAGAAAGAAAGAAAGAAAGAAAGAAAGAAAGAAAGAGAGAGAGAAAGAAAGGGAAAGGAAAGGAAAGGAAAGGAAAGGAAAGAAAGGAAAGGAAAGGAAAGAAAGAATCAGATTTGTGTTAAATATGAACAAGCAAGACTTGGCTTGGAGACCATCAGGACCCTAGGCAGTCTGTCTGTCCACCTGTTCCCTCACATTCCCTCTCTCCATCTTCTCTCCCTCCACTCCTGCCTCCTCCCTCATCTACACTCTCTCTCCACAGTTCGCTTGTGTTCTTTCCCTTCACCAAATGGTGTCCTTGTTACTTAACCTTAAACCTGACAAAAATGGCTACTTGGCTTTCAGTCCACCCATGTCCTCAGCTAACTGGCCAAGGGTTCCCTTTTATATCTTTATCATAAACAGCATGTAAAGACTTAGTGGGTCAGAGCTCACAAAGTAACAGGTTCAACGAAGGGGAGGCTGGAAATATCCCTGACTGTGAAGTCAGGAAACCACCCAGCTCTAGCGTCTGAGGAACGTCTAGAAGGAAGAGAACAGAGAAGGCTGGCAGGGTGGGATTCTGTCATTAGACACATGATTGTTAAGGGCAATGGGAGCTATGTCTGGGCACACAATATCTGACATCTCCAGTACAAATAATTGAAGCTCTTTTTCATTAAAACAAATTTACTAAGAGCCACCATTTAAAAATAAAAATTGATATTAGCCCCCCCTAATTAAAAACAAAATTAGACAAATCCAGACAAGAAGTTTTAAATGGCAACTGTCATCATAGTTTTAAAAGGTCTGGAAGCCTCCAGTCCATCTGTGCACACTCTCAGCTCTCTCAAAAAGCTGTTTACCAGAGAACATCAGGCACATCCTCCAAATTATCCTCCAAATTATCCCACCGCTGAGAACCTGACCCATTAGATGCACAGTCTGAAATAAAGTCAATAAACATTGGTTAATGCCTCTCCCCCTTTGGTGCTCAGAGGGTAATGACCAGGGCAACTAGGCCAGTTGTGCATGTCAATTCTTGACACATCCCCCAATTTTCATTCCTATATGAAGAATAATGTTTACAATGTGATAACAACACAGTCCCAACTTGAATGTGGGTGGAAGCCATAAAAGCGAGCATCTAGGGCCATGTCTGTTGCCTATGCCTTGCAGAATTGGTCTCCATGGGATAAAATAGCCCAGGGCTCCACAAGAGCACTGTAGTGTAAGCATCCAGTGGCCCGCAGCTGAACTTACCCCTCGCTGATTTTCTCTCATAATCTAAATCTGGAAATGTGCCACATGCCAACAGTGCACCACCAAGTCATTCAGCCAAATGTTGCGACGCCATAAAAACATGCCTGTGCATCAAAAAAAAATGAATTTGCAAGAAAAATACAGTCTAACTAAGGACTTTGCAGAGGCTGCATTTCAGATAGCCAAAATGCTTCTGCTGAAAAAAATCTCTGTTGTGCAGTCAGGCAGTCACTGCTTGCATTGTAGCTGTGGGTCTGTCTGTAAGGTCTCACACACATACACACACACACACACACACACACACACACATGCATAATCTTGAGTTGGTTCTTTTGCTTTTTAACTTTTTAGTACTTTGGATTACATTTTTTTTTTTAGTGTGTCTGTGTTTGTGTGGTATCTGCATCTATAAATCCCATTTGTCTTTCATAGCTTTCTTGTTGATTCTCTCTCCTAATCTTTTTTCTTCTCTTCCCAGATGATTTTACCAGCTGGCCTTCCCGTATCCAGGGCCTTCTGCGTTCTAATTGGTCTCCTGGCTCCATCGCTGTTTCCTAAATCTCATCCTACACACCCCACACACCATGTTCAGACCATGGATTGCTGTATGTATCTGACCAAACCCTGGTCATATTAAACACTTTCGTTGACTTCCGAACTTTGTGGAACTTCCTATTTCCCAGCTCAACCGCCCCCTTTCTTAGCACCAGCCACGGCATCTATCCTATTCCTCAGGGCCCTGGTCCTCCAAATTTTCACCTCCTCCAAAAAATCCTTGCTCCATCAGACACAGGGGCTTCTGAATATCATTTTCTCTACTTGAAGTGTCCCCTCCTCTGTCCTCTTCCCTCTGCCCTCTGCCCTCTGCCCTCTGTCCTCTTCCCTCTGCCCTCTGCCCTCTGCCCTCTGCCCTCTGCCCTCTGCCCTCTGTCCCAGAGCTCTTCCCACTGGCACTTCCTCTCAGTCCACATTGCACTCCTTGGGAACTTCCTCTGGTCTCCTATTTCAGAGAGGGCCGATCCAAGCACACTGTGCTTCCTCACACAACTGAGTGCAATGTGCTCTGAATGGTCAGTTTAGAGTTGAGTTTCCCTCAGCCCCTCCCAGACACTTGCCATCACGGGCACTTGGTAAATGCCTACCACCAGCAGGGTACATCATCACCTTGACTGACAGAAACCAAACTCCACGGGACAATGGACAACACAGTATATGTGTGGAGGTAGGAGACAGGCCTAATGAATGTGCCTCCATCTAAGATCTAGAGCAAGCACTTAGAGTCTAAGCGTCTCTTGTGTCTCTAGTGTCTGCAATGAGACTAGATCTGACCAAGAAGCTGACTAGTGAAAGGGACAGCCCAAACCTCCAATGGCCAAACCACACAGGAATCCCTGAGAGCAGCTACTCACTTCATTGTTCTCATATCAACCATTATCTACTTTCTGTTCTAATAGATTTGCCTCATCTGAAGTATTCAGGTAAGTGGAGGCCTACAATAATATATCCTTTTGTGTCTCTTTTAATGTTGTTTAATGAACTATGTATTCACCCTAGTTGAAACATATATTGTACCTAATTCTTTTTTATGCTAACATAATATTCCATCATATGGATATACAATATTTTATTTCTTCACCAGCTGACAGACATTGGGTTGTTCCCATGTTTCAAGAGCAATGAATAGCCTATAAACATTTGTGTGCTAATTACTGTGTAGATAAATGTTCTTTCTCTGGGTGTATCTAAAAGTGTAATTGCTAAGTTGTATGGTTCTCTGTTCAAATTGCTGATAAACAGTCTGTGCTCCAAAGCAGCTACACTTCCATTTCTCCCGGCAGCACACGTGGCTTCCAACTTCACACCTCCCCATAGACATCTACTGTCTTTATTTTCACTGTCCTCCTGTGTGCTGTGGTTAAGATTTTTCATTCTCCAATATCAAATGACGCTCAACATTTTTTCATGTTTTTAATTGATAATCTGTATTCTTCTTTGGAGAATGATCTATTCAAATTCGAAGTTTTGTACACTTTTAATTAGGTTATTTGTCTTTGGGCTGTTAACTTTGATTATTCCTTATACAGTCTGAATTTGCCTTTATTGGATATAAAAAGCACTTTAAAATGTTTCTTCTAATGGAAGAATTTGTTTTCGCTAGCTCGATAGTGTCTTTTGAAGTTCAAAAGTTTTCATTTTTGTTTATTGCAGTTTACATATGCTTCTCAGTTTGCTTCTGCTTTTGCTATCCTTTCTTTTTATGTTTTAAATTTTCTTTTAAGTGTGTGTGTGTGTGTGTGTGTGTGTGTGTCCCTGGAAAACCAGAACATGGCATCAGATTCCCTGGAACTAGAGTTACAACCAGTTGTGGGTCATCAGGTGGGGGCTGGAAATCAAACCAAGGTCCTCTGCAGAAGCAGTGAGAGTTCTCCACTGCTGGGTGAGCCACCTCTCCAGCCCGTGTTCTTTCTAAAAAGCATTTCCTAATCCCAAGTCACAAAGACTGTACTTAAGTTTTTCTAAGTTTTCACTTCTTCCTTGCGCACGTGCGTGTGCATGTGTGTGTGTGTGTGTGTGTGTGTGTGTGTGTTATACATGTGTGGGGGATTTACATGTGTGGGATGTACATCCATATGTATGTGTGGGATGTACATGTGTGTTGTACATGTGTGTGGTATACACATGTATAAATACATGCATGCATATCTGTGCACATAAGATGAAGCTGCAGGTCTCTCTCAATGAACCTGAAGCTCACCAATTTTGGCAAGAGCACCTGGACAGCAAGCTCTAGACACCATCTTATCTGGTTCCCTGGACAGCAAGCTCTAGGGACTGTCATATCTGGTTTCCTGGACAGCAAGCTCTAGACACCATCTTATCTGGTTCCCTGGACAGCAAGCTCTAGACACCATCTTATCTGGTTCCCTGGACAGCAAGCTCTAGGGACTGTCATATCTGGTTCCCTGGACAGCAAGCTCTAGACACCATCTTATCTGGTTCCCTGGACAGCAAGCTCTAGGGACTGTCATATCTGGTTCCCTGGACAGCAAGCTCTAGGGACTGTCATATCTGGTTCCTTGGCACTAGGATTGCTGGTTTGCCACACCAACAACAACAAAGCTGAGATTTTGATAATAATGAAACTGAAATTATAAAACAATCTTTACAACAATATGAACCCAGGACATCCTGCCTGCCTTATTTTTCAGGCTTCCCTTAATTTCAATGTTTTGTGGGCTGAAGGGTAAAAGTTTTGGACTTTCTTTGTGAAATTCATCCCAAAATATTTTATTCAACTTGATCATCCTAAAGTGAAAGGCCTTTGTTAAATTATTCTAGACAGTTTATTGCTACTACATAGACATAGAAATGATTTTTATATCCATCTTGTGGCCTATAAATTTAATGATCTATGCTATCAGGTCTCTGTATTAGTTTGCTTTTCTATTGCTATGGTAAAACACCATGACAGAGAACAACAGAAGAAATAGAGTTCAGTTGTTAGGTAATGGTTCTAGAGGAATGAGAATCCATCAAGATCGGCACCAGGACTCAGGGAGGGCATGGCAGCAGCCAAGAGCCAGCAGACAGCGGGCGTGGTAGCAGACTTGGGAAACTGTGAGACCACATCTTAACTGGTGCAGAGAACGCAAACTGGGAATCCAGTGAAGCTAAAACTCTCACAGCTCACCCCCAATGACTTCTTCCAGCCACACACCACATTTCCCAACACCACCACCTGGGGAGCAAGTGTTCAAGTCCCTGAGCTTGTGGGGGACATTTCTCACTCAAACTACCACACTTGATCGTATGCTACAGATGCCTTAGCATTTCCAAACTCAAGACCATCCCAGCTACAAAATTACATCTTTTTAATTCTTTACAAGTAGATCCCATTTTTCCCCTGCCTAATTGTGCTAGTTAGAACTTTCAGGATGATCTCAAATAAAAGCAGTAAAAAATAAACAAATCACCCTTCTTTCTGACCTTAGATGGCAAGCTTTCACCCTTTCACTGTAAGTAATGTTAGCAATGAGATTTTTATGGAGGTTCTTTACCAGTCTGAGGAAGTTTCCTGATATTTCTAGTTTATTTCATAATGAAAAGGTGTTGGATTTTATCATAGGTTTTTTTTTCTGCCTGTACTGAGATAAAACATAATTTTTTTTACTTTAATGTGATTCATTATGTTGATTAATTTATATAGTATATAATATCATTTCCACCTGTATCTCTTAGATACATCATATGTAAGAATGGTATTTAATCCTTTGTTGATCAGTTTGGTTTGCTTATATTTTAATTTACACTCCTCAGGTATAGTGAATTAACAGCCAAAACCCTCCCGACAGAGAAAGGCCTTGCTTATTGAGGAGTGTACTGCCTATACATCTTTGTGAACTCTGTGACTTTTTGTGTTCATAAATTCTATTCCAGAATATAATATATTATATATTATATAACAGAATATGCTTCTTAATGCCTCAATTCTTTTAAAGTTATCCAGACTAATTTATATCAATAAATATAAGGCTTGACATAAGTCTATCACAGAGACAATGCCAGTGCCCTCGGAAGAATGTGTGTTCTGCTTTGAGTAGAATGTTCTAACAACATCTGCTAGAACTCTTTGCTTAGTTGTGTTGCTAAATCTTTCCTTTTGATATTCTGCCCACTTGTCCTATTCATTATTAATGGATTAGTAAAACTCTCCTACTTTATTATATTTTTCTAATTCTGTTCAGTTTTACTTTGTATATTTTGTGATTATATTCTTAGGTGTCCATATGTTTATCTTTTTGGCAAGTTTACCACTTGACATTCTGTGCATATGTATGCAGGTATGTATTCATGTTCACATGTACATGCCGGTGCACATGCATGGATCCCAGAGGCCAGATTTCATTGGCTGTCATTCTTCAGGAGCCATACACCTTAGTCTTAGAGACAGCACCTCTCCCTGGAAGGAACCTGGGTTTGCTGAGTCAGGCTGGCTGCTCAGACAGCTCCAGGGATCTTCACACCTCTGCCTCCTAGAACTGGGATTGTAAGTGTGTGTCACCAGGCCCCTTTCCTTCTTGGACAATTGGGACTGTCCTCATGCTCACATGACAAGTGTTTTACCAACTTGGCTGTATCCTCTTACAGAAGGCCCGACGCTCTTTATTTTGTCATATGACCTTAAAATACCATCTAATGACATTTCTTTCTTTAGCCTTTCAGTATTTCTTACAGAAAAAAATTTCTAGAAACAACCTGTCTCAGTACGTCATGTATCTGGACTGATGTAACTTCTTTTTCATTTTTCAAGTGGGTTTTGCTGGCCTTGGGCCCTGTTTACATCATTTCCATCTTAGATGATCCCAATTGTCCCATCCCAAAGTTGGCTTATTCTGCCTTCTGTCTGGTCCAATTTGCTGAGTCCCCTGGCAAATATTTCATTTTCATTTTGCTACTTTTCACCTCAGTCATTTCTTTTTTTTTATTCGATATATTTTTTTATTTACGTTTCAAATGATTTCCCCTTTTCTGGCCCCCCACTCCCCGAAAGTTACATAAGCCCCCTTCCCTCCCCCTGTTCTCCCACCCACCCCTTCCCACTTCCCTGTTCTGGTTTTGCCTTATACTACTACACTGACTCTTTCTAGAACGGGGGGGGGGGGCACTCCTCTGTTCTTCTTGTACCTCATTTGTTGCGTGGATTATGTTTTGGGTATTCCAGTTTTCTAGGCTAATATCCACTTATTAGTGAGTACATACCATGATTGATCTTTTGAGACTGGGTTATCTCAGTATGATGTTCTCCAGCTCCATCCATTTGCCTAAGAATTTCATGAATTCGTTGTTTCTAATGGCTGAATAGTACTCCATTGTGTAGATATACCACATTTTTTGCATCCATTCTTCTGTTGAGGGATACCTGGGTTCTTTCCAGCTTCTGGCTATGATAAATAGGGCTGCTATGAACATAGTGGAGCATATATCCTTATTACATGCTGGGGAATCCTCTGGGTATACGCCCAGGAGTCGAATAGCAGAATCTTTCGAAAGTGACCAGTTTTCCGAGGAACCGCCAGACTGATTTCCAGAGTGGTTGTAACAATTTGCAACCCCACCAGCAGTGGAGGAGTGTTCCTCTTTCTCCACATCCTCACCAACACCTGCTGTCTCCTGAGTTTTTAATCTTAGCCATTCTGACTGGTGTAAGGTGAAATCTCAGGGTTGTTTTGATTTGCATTTCCCTAATGACTAATGAAGTTGAGCATTTTTTAAGATGTTTCTCCACCATCCGAAGTTCTTCAGGTGAGAATTCTTTGTTTAACTCTGTACCCCATTTTTTAATAGGGTTATTTGGTTTTCTGGAGTCTAACTTCTTGAGTTCTTTGCATATATTGGATATTAGCCATCTATCTGATATAGGATTGCTGAAGATCTTTTCCCAATTTGTTGGTTGCCCATTTGTCCTTTTGATGGTGTCCTTTGCTTTACAGAAACTTTGTGATTTTATGAGGTCCCGTTTGTCAATTCTTGATCTTAGATCATAAGCTATTGGTGTTCTGCTCAGGAACTTTCCCCCTGTACCGATGTCCTAAAGGGTCTTCCCCAGTTTCTTTTCTATTAGCTTCAGAGTATCTAACTTTATGTGAAGGTCCTTGATCCATTTGGAGTTGAGCTTAGTACAAGGAGACAAGGATGGATCAATTTGCATTCTTCTGCATGCTGACCTCCAGTTGAACCAGCACCATTTGTTGAAAACGCTATCTTTTTTCCATTGGATGTTTTCAGCCCCTTTGTCGAGGATCAAGTGGCCATCAGTGTGTGAGTTCATTTCTGGATCTTCAATCCTGTTCCATTGATCCGCCTGCCTGTCACTGTACCTATACCATGCAGTTTTTAACAATATTGCTAGGTAGTATTGCTTGAGGTCAGGGATACTGATTCCCCCAGAATTTCTTTTGTTGTTGAGAATAGTTTTAGCTATCCTGGGTTTTTTGTTATTCCAGATGAATTTGAGAATTTCTCTTTCTAACTCTGTGAAGAATTGAGTTGGGATTTTGATGGGTATTGTGTTGAATCTGTATATTGCTTTTGGCAAAATGGCCATTTTAACGATAGTAATCCTGCCGATCCATGAGCATGGGAGGTTTTTCCATTTTATGAGGTCTTCTTCCATTTCCTTCTTCAGAGTCTTGAAGTTCTTGTCATACAGATCTTTCACATGTTTGGTAAGAGTCACCCCAAGTTACTTTATACTGTTTGTGGCTATTGTGAAGGGGGTCATTTCCCTAATTTCTTTCTCAGCCTGCTTATCCTTTGAGTATAGGAAGGCAACTGATTTGCTTGAGTTGACTTTATAACCTGCCACTTTGCTGAAGTTGTTTATCAGCTGTAGGAGTTCTCTAGTGGAGTTTTTTGGGTCACTTAGGTAGACTATCATATCATCTGCAAATAATGATAGTTTGACTTCTTCCTTTCCTATTTTTTTCAGTTTTTATTTTATTTTTGTTTAAATGAGAAAAGGCCAACATATGTTATTTCAATTTAACTCTTCCAATTCTTTTATAACATGTACTTTCTTTTTTTTTAATTTTTTTTATTCGATATATTTTTTATTTACATTTCAAATGATTTCCCCTTTTCTAGCCCCCCCACTCCCTAAAAGTCCCGTAAGCCCACTTCTCTCCCCCTGTTCTCCCACCCACCCCTTCCCACTTCCCCGTTCTGGTTTTGCTGAATACTGCTTCACTGAGTCTTTCCAGAACAAGGGGCCACTCTTCCTTTCTTCTTGTACCTCATTTGATGTGTAGATTATGTTTTGGGTATTCCAGTTTTCTAGGTTAATATCCACTTATTAGTGAGTGCATACCATGATTCACCTTTTGAGTCTGGGTTACCTCACTTAGTATGATGTTCTCTAGCTCCATCCATTTGCCTAAGAATTTCATGAATTCATTGTTTCTAATGGCTGAATAGTACTCCATTGTGTAGATATACCACATTTTTTGCATCCACTCTTCTGTTGAGGGATACCTGGGTTCTTTCCAGCATCTGGCAATTATAAATAGGGCTGCTATGAACATAGTAGACCATATATCCTTATTACATGGTGGGGAATCCTCTGGGTATATGCCCAGGAGTGGTATAGCAGGATCTTCTGGAAGTGAGGTGCCCAGTTTTCAGAGGAAGCTCCAGACTGATTTCCAGAGTGGTTGTACCAATTTGCAACCCCACCAGCAGTGGAGGAGTGTTCCTCTTTCTCCACACCCTCTCCAACACCTGCTGTCTCCTGAATTTTTAATCTTAGCCATTCTGACTGGTGTAAGGTGAAATCTCAGGGTTGTTTTGATTTGCATTTCCCTAATGACTAATGAAGTTGAGCATTTTTTAAGATGCTTCTCCACCATTCGAAGTTCTTGAGTTCTTTATATATATTGGATATTAGCCCTCTATTTGATGTAGGATTGGTGAAGATCTTTTCCCAATTTGTTGGTTGCCGATTTGTCCTCTTGATGGTGTCCTTTGCCTTACAGAAACTTTGTGATTTTATGAGGTCCCATTTGTCAATTCTTGCTCTTAGATCATAAGCTATTGGTGTTCTGCTCAGAAACTTTCTCCCTGTACCGATGTCCTCAAGGGTCTTCCCCAGTTTTTTTTCTATTAGCTTCAGAGTGTCTGGCTTTATGTGGAGGTCCTTGATCCATTTGGATTTGAGCTTAGTACAAGGAGACAAGGATAGAGCAATTCACATTCTTCTGCATGCTGACCTCCAGTTGAACCAGCACCATTTGTTGAAAAGGCTATCTTTTTTCCATTGGATGTTTTCAGCCCCTTTGTCAAGGATCAAGTGGCCATAGGTGTGTGGGTTCATTTCTGGATCTTCAATCCTGTTCCATTGATCCTCCTGCCTGTCACTGTACCAATACCATGCAGTTTTTAACACTATTGCTAGGTAGTATTGCTTGAGGTCAGGGATACTGATTCTCCCAGAATTTCTTTTGTTGTTGAGAATAGTTTTAGTTATCCTGAGTTTTTTGTTATTCCAGATGAATTTGATAATTGCTCTTTCTAACTCTGTGAAGAATTGAGTTGGGATTTTGATGGGTATTGTGTTGAATTTGTATATTGCTTTTGGCAAAATGGCCATTTTAACTATATTGATTCTACCGATCCATGAGCGTGGGAGGTTTTCCCATTTTTTGAGGTCTTCTTCCATTTCCTTCTTCAGAGTCTTGAAGTTCTTGTCATACAGATCTTTCACATGTTTGGTAAGAGTCATCCCAAGATACTTTATACTGTTTGTGGCTATTGTGAAGGGGGTCATTTCCCTAATTTCTTTCTCAGCCTGCTTATCCTTTGAGTATAGGAAGGCCACTGATTTGCTTGAGTTGATTTTATAACCTGCCACTTTGCTGAAGTTGTTTATCAGCTGTAGGAGTTCTCTAGTGGAGTTTTTTGGGTCACTTAGGTAGACTATCATATCATCTGCAAATAATGATAGTTTGACTTCTTCCTTTCCGATTTGTATCCCTTTGACCTCCTTATGTTGTCGAATTGCCCGACCTAATACCTCAAGTACAATATTGAAAAGATAAGGAGAAAGGGGCAGCCCTGTCTAGTCCCTGATTTTAGTAGGATTGCTTCAAGTTTCTCTCCATTTAGTTTGATGCTGGCTACCGGTTTGCTGCATATTGCTTTTACTATGTTTAGGTACGGGCCTTGAATTCCTGTTCTTTCCAAGACTTTAAGCATGAAAGGATGTTGAATTTTGTCAAATGCTTTTTCAGCATCCAATGAAATGACCATGTGTTTTTTTTTTCTTTGAGTTTGTTTATGTAGTGGATTGCATTGATGGATTTCCTTATATTGAACCAACCCTGCATCCCTGGGATAAAGCCTACTTGATCATGGTGGATGATCGTTTTTTATGTGTTCTTGGATTCAGTTGGCAAGAATTTTATTGAGTATTTTTGCATCAATGTTCATAAGGGAAATTCGTCTGAAGTTCTCTTTCTTTGTTGGATCTTTGTGTGGTTTTGGTATCAGCGTAATTGTGGCTTCATAGAAGGAATTGGGTAGTGTTCCTTCACCTGAGTCATTTCTATTCGACTTTCTTCTGTTCTTTTGGTGGGTGTTGGAAATTAAGCCCTGGGCCTTGTACATGTGAGACAAGTGCCCTGCCACTAGGCTATGTCCTCAGCCCTTCTTTTAATTCCTTATGAATTATATCACTTCGTATAGAATCTTTCAGAGAGTTAGCATCCTCACATGCTCCTAAGTTCCCTGATTATAGTTACCTGATTCAAAGCCATGTTCTAGAAATCCAAACTGTGGGCTTCTTGGCATCATCCGGCCTCTGCGGACTTTTCCCCTGTGCTTGGCATCTGCTTTCTCACCTCCTTTCATGCCTCATCAGTTTCTGCTGAAAAATGAGGTTTTACTTAATATAACAAGGAAACTTTAGAATACAGACTCTCCTACTCTCCTGCAGTTTGTGGCTGTTGGTATTTGTTATTTCTGGTCCCGGTTCAGTGACTTTGGAAGCTGATTCCATGAGATCTATATTCAATGCAGGCTTCTTTGGATGCTTGAAATTAATGTGTTTTCTGCTGAACAACTGTATGCGTTTGGCAGGATTTCAATACTCAACAGAGGAGTTCATGATGCTACCTTACCCTTCACTTTCTGAGTGTCTGAAGCTTCATGGTGAGGAAGGCTTGAGTCAGAAGTGCAAGCTCTGGGCCTTTCCTTTGTTACATGAGACCATCATGTACACGATCCTGAAAATATATGTGAAATAATGTTTTAGGCTTCCAGAGACATATCGAATAAAGCCTTTGAAAATCCTCTATGGATGAATCAGTCCCCAAACTTTTCAGTCTTGGGGTTAAACCATTGTTTAGTACAATTAATATTTACCAGTCCAGGAATCTAAAGTTTCAATGTTTGCCTTTTAATGTTTCTGGCAAAATTCCCCAGGACAAGAACATTCACAACAGGTGACACAAGTCACATAAAATCAGGTTTCTCAAGAAAGCACTAGAAACTAGGATGTCAAATGATGGTGTCCTCAGGCCTGGGACTGTAGGAACCCCAGTCCCATTCTCCCCTGTCTAGGAGCTAGAATCTTACTGGTCCCCATGCTGTGGACTTATTCAGGGCCACCATGAGGGGGAGGAACTGGACAGGACAAATTTGAGCATCATATGTCTCTCTGCCCTTACTAGAATTTAATCATTTTTCCTAGAAGTTTTTATATCCGCAAAGTTCATTGAAGAACAAGCAAAATAAATATGCAAACATGTGGACACAAAGTTACTGAAACCCACTGACAGACAGTCTAAAACATCCAAAAAAAGGGAGGGGGTGCTATGTCACAAAAGGTGAGGTACAAAAAGACAAAAAGCATCATTTGCCAAGAAATAATGATACCAGCAATACCAGCATTTGGAAGGTTAAGTTCATGGGCAGCTGCTACAGAGTAGGCTCCAGTCCAGCCAGGGCTACACTGATTTCTAACCAGAAATAATGGAGTACATTAAATTACTGAAAGAAAAATCAGCAACCTACATTTTATATCTGTTAAAAACAAAAACAAAAAAAAACAAAAAATAAACAAAAAACAAAAAAACAAAACAGCTATGTCAACCATGATGCAATGATGCAAAGACAGGTTCAAGGAGAACAAATACAGAATCATTCACTGCCACAGACCTTCAGTGGCAGAGAGAAACGTGAACAGCATAACGGTTCTCCTCTAACTTAGGACTCCATTAAAAGATAACAGGTTGTTTAAAGGAAATCCCCATGCATTGTGTGATCCATACATTGCTGAGAGTCCCTCTTTGAGGTTTCTTTTAATACAGCATGCAGTGATAAATAAATGTAGAGTGTGGGGTGAAACTGAAACCGAACAGAATTTGAACCAAATGTGAGTCAAAACACTGCTTGGACTTTGGGCCCTTAACACAGCAGGAAATGCTCTTCTGGTGCTATAATCTATTCAAAACCCAATACTGGGAAAGTCATGGGCCCTAGTGAGGAACCTACTACTGTTGTTTGGTTTAATAGATGTGATAAGTATGCGCGCGCACGTGTGCGTGTGCACGAGTGCGAGCGCGAGCACACACACATTCACTCACTCACTCACTTACGATACTCATTCAGTTTTACTTACAAAATACCAGTTCTTCAAGCTGCTTATGGTGAGTTTCATTATTTTTTATAAAACATGAAATATTAATATCTTTAGATTTTTGAAGGTTAATATGCTATGTATGGTAAGCTACTGAAGACTAGAATTCTGCTTATACTAGATCAAAAATCTAAACTAAACACAGACACACAAAATTTGAGGCAAAAATATTCTTACAATAAAGACTGACTTCCAGGCAGCTATGACAAGGGTCTAAAAGCCCACACCCATAGTGGCACACCTGCTCCAACAAGGCCACACCTCCAAATAGTGCCACTCTCTGGGCCAAACATATACAAACTACCACAGTGTGTGTGTGTGTGTGTGTGTGTGTGTGTGTGTGTGTGTGTGTGTGTGACCACGCAATAAAGGCACCCATTCTTCCAATACTTCTATGCATAGCATCTTGCTCCTGTCAGACCAGCAGAGTCTTGAGGTGCTTGTAGCAGACACCACCCTGAGATTCCACTTTACTCCTAGGAATGTATCTGGACAGCACTTGACTGAACCTGAATTCAATCCTGATGCTTAAGGAGTTTTGCAGGAAAAGACTTTTTCCAGTTTTATATTCACTTTAGAATACAAAGCTGTTTGTTGTTGGCCAGTGTTTCATTTTAGAACAAAGCGGTTATATATAGCTTACCCCATGATGGAGCTCTGTAATTCTTGTATTAAAATGAAATGGCCTTGGAGGAAAGACTTCCCACAGACATCTCACTATGGCAATTGCAAGGGCCCAGTGCTAAAAGTCACTCGACCTCAAGAATCGAGGATCTCTATGGCTGAGGGCACACTCCCTCTGCATGCTTCATACCAAGAGAGGGGTCAAAAAACTTACTACATACTCTTCAGGAAATGTCCACCTTCCTCACAAGGGGACTAGTAAGTCACAAATCACCCCACTGAAGTGATCACAAGCTTCTTCCGCAATACGATAACCTGTCTGAAGGTTGCAGGGCAGGTGGTTTCAGTTACATTTAGGGCAAGCCAAGCACTGAATCTACACACACACACACACACACACACACACACACACACACAGTGATAGTTTGCATATGCTTCACCCAGGGAAGTGGCACTATTTTGGAGGTGAGACTTAGTTGGAATAGGTGTGGCCTTGTTGCAGTAGGTGTGTCACTGTGGGTGTGAGCTTTCAGACCTTGTCATAGCTGCCTGGAAGTCAGTCTTCTAGTGACTTTCAGATGAAGATGTAGAACTCTCAGCTCCTCCCACACCATGCCTGTCTGGTTGCTGCCATGTTCCCACCTTAATGATAATGGACTGAACCTTTGAACCTGTAAGCCAGCCCAGTGAGGTCATCTTTTAGACAAGAGAAACATGTGAAATGCAGCACCTATGTGCTCACTGAACATTTTTACATCAGTAAACTGTCCTCGATAAAGGTTTTGACTAATTAAAAATCATATCACTGTATCCAGAATTGGTGGTGGAAATACCATATTACATTTCTTTCAATATGCACATGCAACATACTCTCTAATACAAATAACCAGATGTTACTATTTCTTCAACCTCAGGATATTATCATGTCTAGAAAGCTGATAGAACGTTTGTTAAACTCAGACAGAGTTCCTGAGATATTTCTACACAATATGGAATTTTGAAAATGTCCTTTTTAGCAACTACGGAAATAAATCTTGTGAGTCTTGTGAGGCAAGTAAGCTATGTGAAAATAAATAAATCATAGGGTTTTTTAATATATGTTTATTCAAAATGAAGGGAAAGGCCCATGATTCACCGTATATGCAACCTGAGCTTAGAAATGTTTCTCATCATTATCTAACAATATGTGGTTTTATAAAAACAAACTCCCAAACAGCAATAGGACAGCCTTTTACTCAAAAAAAAAAAAATGCATATGGTTCCTTGGCTAAAAATAGTACAAATGCTGGAGCTTCCAAAGACATGGTAATCTCCTGGGGACAGATTAGTTATGTTCCCTACGCCTGCACACTGAAAAGCTGAAGTGTATTTAAGGCTGTTCATACGAATTAAACAGAAATTTAAAAGAGGAAACCCCTCTTCAAGAGGTTTTATAACGTTTTGAAAACTATATTATACATTCTAGATATAACCAATTAGTATTTGTGCCATGCCTTCCCATACATACCCACTTCCAAATGCTCTTTCTAAAGGTCCAGGAAGGCTATGTAAGAACTGCTCAGCGGAGGGCACAGGCTCAGGAACACGTGGCATGCCCGCTCCACTCCTGGCTCTCATTTTCTCCATATCCCAGCAGACATGATCCCTAGGGACTTCTGTGCTCCAGTCTGGGAGGGCGAGGGCGGGCGACTTGGCACAGCGTCTCCCAGGGTGGGGGGCGGGGGGGAGCTGCTGACTCACTAAGGCTGCTCTCCCTCCCTCCCCAGCCCTGCAGAGAGAGTACACTGTGGGAAGGAACATCCCCAGACCCCAGTGTTCACATCACAGCGTCACAGCCTCACAGGTCAGGAAGAGGGTGGAAACCAGAATGAGTTAATGAGAGAGAAACTACGGGGGGGAAAAAGATGCGCATGAGTGGACCTTCCATCCCCGCCTGGGTCAGGGCTGGGGATGGGGGTGAGGGGGGCGGGAAGAAATCCCCTGCCCCGCCCCCACTGGGACAGCTGGGCAAGCCGCCTGCCGGTCTGTGTGCAGTCAGTGACTAAAATCCCAGACTCCAACAAACGTGTGTTTTAAAACAAGTTTCTCTTCCAAACCTCTTCACATTTTCACTCCTATCTTGTCATAAAACATGTGCTGCCTAGGAAAACATTTAAGCCTTCTCTTGTCAACTGGACACGGAGTGGATGCTCTGCCCTGGATGAAAATCTATAATTCTGAGCACACAAGGACATGGAGGTTGTGTTTTATCCAGCCAGGAATTCGGCGTTAACAGTAAAATAAAAAGTCTTTTTTATTCCCCAAAGCAGTTGTACGGTTCTAGGTATAAATACTCCACGATAGGCGAGAAGCCAGGGCAGTTGCCTCTGAGGCACAGGGTGGAGATGGCAGAAAGGAGCCCATGCAAAGGGAGCATCCTGAAAGGGTGGTAACACTCTGCGCCAGTCCTGATCAGGGTTCACAGCTGCGTGCATTTATCGTAATTCTGTCAATCCACTGTGTTTATGTCCATTTCATTAGTTTTTTTTATGTACTTTACATCTAGATCACAGCTTCCCTCCCCCTTGTCATTTCCCCACAGCCCCCTCCCCTTCTCTCAGGAGAAGGGGAGGCCCCCCTTGGGTATCACCCTATCCTAGGGTATCCAGTCCCAGCAGAAGTAAGCACATCCCTCCCACTGAGGCCCAGCCAAGCAGTCCAGGCACAGGAAGAGGACTCAGTGGCAGGGAACAGAGACTGAGATAGCCCCTGTTCCACTTGTTAAGGCATCTGCAGGAAGACCAAGCTGCACATTTGCTGTAAGTGTGTAGGGCCTAGGTCCAGCTCCTACGTGCTGCCTGGTTGGCGCCCAGGCTCTGTGAGGCCCATGTCCCGGGTTAGTTGGCTCTGTGGGTCTTCAATGGTGTCCTTGCCCCCCTTCTTGCTCACTTCTATCCCTCACTCTTCCACAAGACTCCCTGGGCTCCACCTGATGTTGGGCTGTGGGTCTCGGCATCTGCCTCCATCTGCTGTTGGATGAAGCCTCTCAGGAGACGGTTGTGCTGGGTTCCTGTCTTGCAAGCATAGCAGAGTATCGTGAATAATGTCAGGGGTTGCCTCTCTTACATGGCATGGGTCTCAGGTTGGGACTGTCACTGATTGACTGTTCCCTCAGCGTCTGCTCCATTTTTGTCCGTGAACATCTTGTAGGCAGGACAAAATTTTGGTTAAAGGTTTGTAGGTGTAGTCCTACAGGAGGTGGCCACTTCAGTCCCTATATCCCCCTCTGGTAGGGATCTAAGCTAGGGTCATCCCCATAAACTACCCGTATCCTCTCTGAGAGGCTAATCACCAGAGATCCGCCCCCCACTTCCATTCCCAGGCCTCTCTCATTCCCTCTGTCCTCACCTGATCTCCATCCCTGTTCCTCTCCTCACCTCTTTTCCTACCCAGTTCATTCTCTCCATCCACCTCTGACGACTACTTAGTTTCCCCTTCTGAGCAACATTCACACATCTTCCCTTGGGACTTTTTTATTGCCCTGTTTCTGTGGGTATGTGAATTGGAGCTTGGTTATTCTGAACTCTATGATTAATGTCCACTTATAAGTGAGTAGATATCTCATGTGTCTTTCTCTCTCTGGGTTACCACCCTCAGGATGATATTCTCAAGTTCCATGTATTTGCCGGCAAAATTCATGATGTCTTTGTTTTTAATAGCTGAATAGTATTCCGTTGTGTAAATGTACCACATTTTCTTTATCCATTTGTCAATTGAAGGACATCTAGGTTGTTTCCAGTTTCTGGCTATTATGAATAAAGCTTCTATGAACATAGAGGAGCAAGTGTCCTTGTGGTACAGTGGGGCATCTTTAGAGTAAATGCCCAGGAGTGGCATGACTGGGTCTGGAGGGAGAGTTATTCCCAGCCTTCTTAGAAACTGCCAAATTGATTTCCAAAGGGGTTGTACAAGTTTGCACTCCCACCAGCAGTGGAGCAGCATTCCCCTTGCTCCATATCCTTGCCAGCACTTACTATCACCAGAGCTTTTTATCTTAGCCATCCTGACAGATGTAAGACGGGAAGTTCAGGGTCACTTTGAATTGCATTTCCCCGATGACTAAAGATGCTGAGCATTTCTTTAAGCGCTTCTCAGCCATTAAAGACTCCTCTATTGAAATCCTCTGTTTATCTCTGTATCCCATTTTTTAATTGGATTATTTGGATTGTTGGTATCTAATTTCTCGAGTTCTTTGTGTATTTTGAATATTAACCCTCTGTCAGATGTAGGACTAGTAAAGATCCTTTCCCAATCTATAGGCTGCCACTTTTGCCCTATTGACGGTGTCCTTTGCCTTACAGAAGCTTTTCAGTTTCATGGGGCCTCCTTTATCAACTGTTGATCTTAGAGCCTGAGCCATTGGTATTCTGTTCAGGAAGTTGTCTCCTATACCAATGAGTTCAAAGCTATTCCCCACTTTCTGTTCTATTAGATTTAGTGTATATATATATATATATATATATATACACACACACACGTTTTACATTAAGGTCTTTGATCCACTTTGACTTGAGTTTTGTGCAGGGTGATAGATATGGATCTATTTGCATGCTTCTACATTCAGATATCCAGTTAAACCAACACCATTTGTTAAAGATGCTTTCTTTTAACCATTGTATGGCTTTTGCCTTCTTTGTCGAAAGTCAAGAGTCCATAGGTGTGTGGGTTTATTTATGGGTCTTCAATTCAATTCCATTGATCAACCTGTCTGTTTCTATACCAATACCATGTAGTTTTTATTACTATTGCTCTCTAGTACAGCTTGAGATTAGGGATGGTGATACCTCCAGAAGTTCTTTTATTGTGCAGGATTGTTTTTGCTTTCCTGAGTTTTTTGTCTTACCATATGAAATTGAGAATTTTCCTTTCAAGGTCTGTAGAGAATTGTGTTGAAATTTGATGGAATTGCATTGAATCTGTGGATTGCTTTTGGTGTGATGGCCACTTTCACTTTGTTAATCCTACCCATCCATGAGCACAGAAGATCTTTCCATCTTCTGATATCTTCCTCAGCTTATTTCTTCAGAGACTTGAAGTTCTGGTCATTAGATCTTTACTTGCTTGATTAGAGTCACACCAAGATATTTTATATTATTTGTGACTATTGTAAAGAGATTGCTTCCCTAATTTCTTTCTCACCTATTTATCGTTTGTATAAAGGAGAACAACTGATATTTTTTGGAGATGATTTTGTATCCAGCCACTTTGCCAAATGTGTTTATCAACTGTAGGAGTTCTCTAGTAGAATTCGGGGGCCACTTTTGTTTATTATCATCTACCTGGAGTTAAAGACAATGCAGACTGAATGACTTGGGATAACATGTTTTGAAATCTACAACTTACTTTGAAATATATCCAAAAAATAAGGTGTGTTGATAAATAGACTGAGTGGGTTAATTCATCTGTTGGTGATAAAGAGAGTCTATTAAAACATTAATTATGGAGTGAATAGGTGCTCCAGGAGGGCTGTTCATTGCGGGATCCTTTCAGCTTTCATGAAAACTCAAAGACTTTATAATAAAAGAGTGGTTTAAAGTACTTCAGGAATGATACTGAATTTGAGATTTCATTTTCAGTGTCCCATTAGGAAGAATACAGGTGTTAAATATGACTCCTACCTATCCAAGACCCATGCACATATACATTCATCCATAGGTCGCAGATACATGTACTTCATATGTTACATTACTGGAGTGATTTAGAAGGCACAGTGCCAAATAATTTGTGGCTGACTGCTCCTAAAAGGTCTGTAGTGCTTGCAATACGAAACGCATCACAAAACAGGTATGTGTAAAGGATTTGACCTGTGTGGGCACGGTTATCTGGCTTAACACTACACTGAATTACACTGAATATGCTTGCAAAGGGATGAAGAATTAAGTCTACCTTTAATAAATGTCATCAATTGGTGTTTAAAATGTCAGAAATTGGTTGATTAAATATAAGGAGAGAACACTGGGACCAAGGAAAATATCAATGCATGCTAACTCTAGGCTGAGAGAGATGCGAGAAGGCACAGCCTAGAGTTAAGAGCCTTTAGCCACTCTCTAAAAAAACAAAGTAACAACCCATCGGCTTTCCCACTTGAGTACCTAACAGAATGCTGCAAAATACACTACTGTGTGAAGCTGTTTGAGACTGTTGCTTTATATTTTTGCACTGCTGGGAGTTAGGGCCTTATGGACAAGTGACAAGCACTTGGCCTTGCGGCTGTGGAGAGCATTTGACTGCATCATTGGCAGGATTCTCACCACAATCTAGAGAGTCTCCTCCCAGTCCTGGTCAAGTTTACTGTGTGCATCCAAAGAGAGGCTGTGGAGGCAGCTCTGCCGTCCTCAAACACGAGGATCGGTTTGGATCCTCAGAAGTCTGTAAAAGCCTACTCCTGATGCCATAATTGCATCGCTCAAGAGGAGTGTGGGCATGTATGCAATTTGCGCGCACATGCGCACAGACACACACACACACACCAATGGTTATCGAAAGAGAAGATAAATTTCAGACAATAAAATTAAAAACTACTTCCAAGGGTTATTGTAGTAGACAGAAGTAAACAAAAGTAAAGAATAAAAGGTTTCATCTCAGCCTGTTCTCTATAAATGAGAAAAATATACAACACCTTTTGGGTTTTTTCAAGATAGGGTTTCTCTGTGCACCCCTGGCTGTCCTATGTTGTGGGAAATATTTTTTTTAAAAAATGCAACTCTTGCAACTCAGGTCCCGGTGGGCAGGCAGGCCAGACACTGGCAGGCAAGGCTGGCCTGTTCTCATCTCCTGGAGACTGACTCAGAGCTCCAAAATCTCTCCACCCAGCTTGCTAAGTTTCCACTGGCAGGTCACCACCACAGCAGCCCCATGCTTCAAAATCCCCATGGCCTTTTGGGGTTCACTTCTGGCAAACCCATGCTTTGCCACCGTACCTTTTTCTCTGGAGCCTAGTCAAGCCACTGCGTGAAGGAAAACACCACACAAACTTAGTTCAGAATCAATGGTAACTAAATTGCTAGGCACAACTAGAATCCTAATCTTGTAAACCATAATAAATTTAAATCCTCTGGTGGCAAATCCTGGTGGATTTACCATCTAAACTGGGGATCACTAGTAGCTACATCTTGTCCTCCTGCTGTCCCCCATCAAAAAGCCCATATCTCTCCCCTGCCTCTTGCCTTCCTCTCTCCAACCCAGAAGTCCCACCTACTTGCCCAGTGATTGGTTTCTTTACTCATTAGAAGGGTCACATGAAGTCCTGAGTGCACCATTCACCCCTCACGCCAGATAGCTCCTCTTGGAGAAGTTAAATATCATCACAATACAAACAGCACCAGGGCTATCCACTACAGTCCTGGAACTCTTGAACTTTTTTTTCCTGTATTCTTTGTTTACATTCCAACTGCTTTCCCCTTTTCCGGTTCTCCTCTCCCCATATGTCCCATAAGCGCTCTTCCCTCCACCCATTCCGCATCACCCCCCTCCAATTTCTCTGTCCTGGTACTCCCCTACAATGCTGGATCAAGCCTTTCCAGGACCAGGGACCTCTCCTTCCTTCTTCTTGGGAATCATTTGATTTGCTAATTCTGTCTTGAGTATTCAAAGTTTCTGAGCTAATTAATTATCCACTTATCAGTGATTGCATTCCATGTGTATTCTTTTGTGATTGGGTTACCTCACTTAGGATGATATTTTCCAGTTCCAACCAGTTGCCTAAAAATTTCATGAATTCATTGTTTTTAATTGCTCAGTAGTATTCCATTGTGTAAATATACCACACTTTCTGTATCCAGTCCTCCATTGAGGGACATCTGGGTTCTTTCCAACTTCTGGCTATTATAAGTAAGGCTGCTATGAACATAATGGAGCATGTGTCCTTGTTGCATGCCTGGGAGTCCTCTGGGTATATGCCCAGGAGTGGTATAGCAGGGTCCTCCAGAAAGTCATGCCCAGTTTTCCAGAGTGGTTGTACCATCTTGCAATCCCACCAGCAGTGGACAAGTGTTCCTCTTTCTCCACATCCTTACCAACACCTGCTGTCTCCTGGGTTTTTAGTCTTATCCATTCTGACTGGTGTGAGGTGAAATCTCAGGGTTGTTTTGATTTGCATTTCCCTAATGACTAATGATGTTGGACATTTCTTAAGGTGCTTCTCAGCCATCCGAATTTCTTCAGATGAAAATTCTTTGTTTAGCTCTGTACCCCATTTTTAATAGGGTTATTTGGTTCTCTGGGGTCTAACTTCTTGAGTTCTTTGTATATATTGGATATTAGCCCTCTGTCAGATGTAGGGTTGGTGAAGATCTTTTCCCAATTTGTTGGTTGCTGTTTTGTCCTTTTGACGTGTCCTTTGCCTTATAGAAACTTTGTAATTTTATGAAGTCCCATTTTTCAATTCTTGATCTTAGAGCATAAGCTATTGGTGTTCTGTTGAGGAACTTTTCCCCTATGCCCATGTCCTCAAGGGTTTTCCCCAGCTTCTTTTCTATTAGTTTCAGTGTGTCTAGTTTTACGTGGAGATCCTTGATGCACTTGGAGTTGAACTTAGTACGAGGGGATAAGAATGGATCAATTCGCATTCTTCTGCATGCTGACCTCCAATTGAACCAGCACCATTTGGTGAAAAGGCTATCTTTTTTTAACTGGATGTTTTCCACTCCTTTGTCGAAGATCAAGTGACCATAGGAGTGTGGGTTCATTTCAGTCCTATTCCATTGATCCACTTGCCTGTCACTGTACCAATACCATGCAGTTTTTAACACTATTGCTCTGTAGTATTGCTTGAGGTCTGGGATAGTGATTCCCCCAGAAGTTCTTTTACTTTTGAGAATAGTTTTAGCTATCCTGAAGTTCTAGATAGAGCAATTAGATAACAGAAGGAGGTCAAAGGGATACAAATTGGAAAGGAAGAAGTCAAACTATCACTATTTGCAGATGATATGATAGTATACTTAAGTGACCCAAAAAACTCCACCAGAGAACTCCTACAGCTGATAAACAACTTCAGCAAAGTGGCTTGTTATAAAATCAACTCAAGCAAATCAGTAGCTTTCCTATACTCAAAGGATAAGCAGGCTGAGAAAAAAATTAGGGAAATGACACCCTTCAAAATAGCCACAAACAATATAAAATATCTTAGTGTGACTCTAACCAAACAAATGAAAGATCTGTATGACAAGAACTTCAGGTCTCTGAAGAAGGAAATCGAAGAAGACCTCAAAAAAAGGAAAAATCTTCCATGCTTGTGGATTGGCAGGATTAATATAGTTAAAATGGCCATCTTGACAAAAGCAATCAACAGACTCAACGCAATCCCCATCAAAATCCCAACTCAGTTCTTCAAAGAGTTAGAAAGAGAAATTCTCAAATTCATCTGGAATAACAGAACTTTTGAACTTACAGAGATCTACCAGCTTCTGCCTCCCAAGTGCTGGGAAGTGCACCACCAACACCTTGCATTTTTGCTGGGGTGAGTGGTGATTTTTTAAATACCAGAATGCAATAGATGTCTTTTGTCTAAACATTACCCTATTACTCTTGCTTCTCCCTCTTAACCTGGCCAGTATTAGAGGAGAGGAAATGTTCTGATCATCTACTTGTTCATCTACTTATCAACATGTAGAAACATTGGTCCTGGGCCTCTAGAAGCTGACAGTTTGATTCAGCTGTCCTCAGCCTTCTGACTCACATTATGAGCCAAGCAGTCCTTTGGGTTGTGCTATAGGATACTGGACAACATCCCTGGCATCCACCCCTAAATGTCAGTCGCACTCCTCTGCCCCACCTATAGCATCCAAAGCATTTACAGACACTGTCAGATGTGCCAGGCTGGGAAGACTGCATCATGTTATGAAAATTCAGCCCTGTGCCATTCATTGCATGTAGATTTGAGGAATTTATTTGAAGTTGGCCTGCAAGAATTTCTTGTTTATTCTTATAAACAGGGCTTGGAAAGTCAGGAGACTTGCTAGCAGTGTCCATGCTAGTGTGTGTATGGAAGATGGAGCTCTTCAAATCTTCAGGTCAATGGAAGAGAAATGAACTCCTGGAATTTCCTACATTAAAAGAATTTATGAAAACCATGAAAATCTAAAATATTAATAATATGAATTGTTGACATCTTAGATAATTTTTTAAAGGCATAGAGAATTAGAGACTAAAGATTGTTTGGAAATAAGTGCCCTAATACTTCAGGCTTCTATATGGCCCTCTCCCAAGCCTTGGGGTGTTGTTCCAAAGGATTTTGTGAGACAGCACCATTGTGACTTTTATAAATTCTTGGGTTTTTTTTTCCTTGGATAATACTAAAATGGAACCAGTGAATATAAGTTCAGGAATAACTTGACAAACATTCCAAGAAAGGAAACATCCATTGGTCTGCCTTGATTCAAGTACAGAAATCCTAGGATCGAAAGGATGAATTCTAAACTGTCTCCCACCAGTGCTGTCTCTTATCATGCTCTGATGGAGGTGATGAAGTGCAGATGTTCGGAGGAGGCCTGGAATGCAGGTGCTCTGAACTGCTCCCCATGCTTCCAAATGTGGGGGAGGGAAGCTTAGACACATCCAGATGGGCTCAGCCCTAAAGTGTCAATCAGGGTCAGCAGACCAGGGGAGATCAACCAATCAGGTAGAGCAGTTGCTGAGTGTTTGGGGAGCAGAAGATCACCTGTGGCTTTGCTGACTAGCCTTTTGATCAAAGCATGAAGGTTCATCGTGGATCCACCTGTTCAAGATCTGTGGGAAGAAAATCTTCCTCAGGACCAGTGGCCATCAGAAACTCCAAAGGCAATCATATTGATTCACTAATCACAGTCAGTATTTTTCTATAAATCTTCATTTTTCTAAGTGTCTGAAAATATTCCTTCCTTCAAACATGTTATATTTACCACTGGGTGTGGTGGCACATGCCGGATTCCCAGCACTCAGGAGAAAGAAGCAGGAGAATCATCAGTTCACGATCAGTCTGAGCTATGAGGTAAGATTCTGTCTAAAATAAAAAGTGTTTTATTTGTCTATGATACTATTTCATAACCTTAGGAAGATTATACTCTCAATGCTAATATATTCAGTGTGTTACTAGCCAAATTCCAGTTTGTAGCCATAGAAACATAAACTATTCAGTGTATCCTCTGTTCCTGGTGTTAAATGACTTCTTTGTTTGGCTAGCAAGTGGCACTATTAGGAGGTGTGGCTTTGTTGGAGTGGGTATGGCTTTGAGACTTTCAGATGCTCAAAGGCCTACTGTCACTCCCTTCCTGCTGCCTGCTAATCCAGACAGAATCCGTGGCTCCTCCAGCACCATGTCTGCTTGGGTGCCACTATGTTTTTGCCATGGATGACAATGGATTAAACCTCTGAACAGTAAGCCAAGCTGTGATCCTTTGAATAGGATCACATAGACTCATATATAGCTCACATAGCTCATATAGACTCATGTGTTTGGATGCTTGGCCCATAGTGAGTAGCAATGCTAGAAGGTATGGCCTTGTTGGAATAGGTATGCCTTGTTGGGGGAAGTGTGTCACTGGAGGGGTAGGCTTTGAGGTCTCCTGTGCTCAAGCTACACCCAGTGTGCCACATAGCCCCTTTCTGCTGCCTGTGAATCAAGATGTAGAATGCCCAGTTCCTTCTCCAGCACCATGTCTGCCTGCACGCTGACATGTTTTCCTCCATGATGATAATGGACTAAACCTCTGAAACTGTAAACCTGCCCCCAATTAAATATTTTCCTTTATAAAAGTTGCCTTTGTCCTGGTGTCTCCTCACAGCAATAAAACCCTAACTAAAACAAAAGTTGGTACTAGGGATTGGTAGGCCTGACCATGCTTATCTTTGGAGTAATGTAGATTTGGGGACTTTGCATTAGGTAAGGAGTAGAATGATTTAAGTGGGCTTAATAGGCCATACTACTAGAAACATGGAAGACAACAGTGCTGAGGGTGATTTGAATTGTGGGGAGCTTGGCTCAAGAGATTTCAGAGGAGAAGAATTTTAGTATGATACCTATAGATCATTTTTGTGATATTTTGGTGATGCATGTGGCTGCTTTTTGCCCTTCTCCAAAGAGTCTGCCTGAGACTAAGGTGAAGAGATATAGACTAATTGCACTGGCAAAAGAAATCTCAAAACAGCCTATGAGTCTATGGCTCACTCTTATGAAGAGCAAGAGCAATTTGATTAAATGTAGCAACCTGAGTAAGGAAAAATAGAAATTGTGTGGTTCAAGGAGAAAGGGGCCACCAGGAAGTGGAATGGAACTAAATAGATTCAAGGAGATTAAACAGATTTAAAAAATGGAATAAAGGAAAATGGCCTCAGAAAATGATCCCACCCAGCTAATCTTCCATCTTGTGAAAAGGAATTAAAGAAAAGCAGGCATACATGGTGCGGGGGAAGGAACTGAGCATTCTACATCTCGATTAGGTCCAGGCATGGCAGTACACCCCTTTAATCCCAGCACTCAAGAGAGAGAGACATGCAGATATCTAAGTTCAAAGCCAACCTGGTCTACAGAGCAAGTTTCAGGACATCAAAGCTTAGGCAGTGAAGGAAATAATCAAAACCAGAAAGCTGGTGAAGATGAAATTGAAAGAGGGGGCTATAGTCCAACCCCCCAAGCAGCAGAACTTGGTAGCATTGGTTATGTGGTTCTGGCTTTAGCATCAAGGATAGAAGACAGGGTTATGGACTCTCCCTTTGAAGCTAAGGAAATCTGCTGAGGCTTATGGCAGGGGTGTCCCTGCTTAGAGACCCAGAGAGGGTACTGTGTGAAAGGGTCTATAGAATCTCCCTCCGAGACTAAGGAAAGCTTCTGAGGTCTGGTGTGTGGCAGGGGGGTCGCTGCCTAGAGGCCCAGAGAGACCATTGTGTGAAACTGTAAAGATGAAGCTTGGATTGCCTTGGAGACCCCAAGGTGTTGGAGATGCCAGAGCCAGGGGATTCCTGCTAAGAAATGCTGCCAGTCCAAGAGGAAGGAGAATGTTGCGTCATCAAAGCTGAAAGGAGTTAGAAATGAAAAGTGCTTTGACATCAGATGTGGGGCTGCAGGGTTTGAAGTTTGCTCAGCTGGTTTGGGGACTTCTTTGGTCCAGTATTTCCTCACTTATAGAACTGTAATGCATATGCTGAGCCACTGTATGTTGTATGTTTGAAGTATGTGATCTGCTTTTTGATTTTGATTTTATAAGGGATTAAAATTAAGAGAGTACCATGACTTTCAGAAGAGACATTGGACTTTGGACTTTTAGACATTGTTGAAACTGTGATAGACCATGGGGGCTTTTGAAGTTGAACTAATTACATTTTGCATCATACTATGGCTACAAGCTTATGGGGGCCAGGGAGTAGAATGTGGTGGTTTGAATAGGTATGGTCCCCATAGATTCATGAGTTTGAGTAGCTGGTCAGAGGGAGTGGCACTACTAGGAGTTGTGGCCTTGTTGGAGTACGTGTGATCTTGTTGGAAGAAATGTGTCTCTGTGGGGATGGGCTTTGATGTCTCCTGTGCTCAAGCTATGCCCAGTGTGGCCCAGTATCTCTCCTTCTGCTGCCAGAGGATGAGGATGTAGACCTCTCAGCTCCTTCTCCAGCACCATGTCTGCCTGCATGCTGCCATGCTCCCTGCCATGATGATAATGGACTGAAGCTCTGAAACTGTAAGCCAGCCTCCGTTAAATGTTTTCCTTTATAAGAATTGCCATGATCATAGTTTCCCTTCATAGCAATAAAACCCTAAGACACAACCCCAATTAAATGCTTTCTTTTATAAGAGTTGCCATGGTTATAGTGTCTGTTCACAGCAATAGAAACCTAACTAAGACAGCTAGTATTAAAAACCACAAGGCCCAGGCATGGAGTTCAGTATCCAGGTGTCCAAGTATTTTTCTAACATGTATGAGTCCCAGAGGTTCAACCTCAGGGACTGGGGGAAATAAGTATTTCTTTGTGTAAACTATATTTACATGTCCAATCACTCCCTGGGGGTAAATTCTTAGTATAATTTTTTAATCAAAGTAATTTTTAAAGGTTTTTACATTTTTGTCCTTCTCTGTGTTTAACTGTAATAGTTCTGTTATAGGCACTTACCTAGATATACAAGGCCCCAGTCTAGCCCACCTTAGGAAGCTGTGCTGGCTCATTTTTATGACAACTTGACACAAGCTAGAGTCATCAGGAAATAGAAACCTCTGTTGAGAAAATGCCTCCCTAAGATTGCCTGGAGTCAAGTCTGTGGGGTGTTTTTCTTGGTTCATGATGGATGTGAAGGGCCATTCCTGAGCAGGTGGTTCTGGGATATATAAGAAGGCAGGCCAAGCAAGCCATGAGGAGCAAGCCAATAAGCAGCACCCCTCCATGCCCTCTGCATCAGCTCCTGTCTCCAGGTTCCTGCCCTGCTTGAGTTCCTGTCCTGACTTCCCTCAATATGGAAGTATGAGTGAAATAAACCCTTTCTTCCCCAAATTGCTTTTGATCATGATGTTTCATCACAGCTATAGAAACCCTGACTAAAACAGAAGTGGAACCAGGAAAATCGCAATTTCAGTGGCAGTCTAGACTAAATAAGAAGTCTTGGGCCAACGTGGACTACCCAGGAAGACCACTGCAAAACAAACAAGAAATTATTGTGTTTTGCTCATTATTAGTTTCTTACATATAAGGAGTTTGTAATAAGATTAAAGTAGAAAAAATTTCCTCATAGTTCTTCTACTGCCTCTCAGACTTAACAGTGTTTTTGGTAAGCTTTTTCAAATGAGAAGTTTGCTTATGAGTCCCATGCTTTCCCAAGATACCCTCTGCTAGAGAGCAGTCAAGAGGCTCAGACAAACATATGTGAACAGACCAGGAGCAATTAGGTCAAAAATGTAAGTGAGAAAGAAATAGCTACTTATGGAGCCAAAGGACTACACGGGTTAGTTTTTGTTGTTTAACCTAACACAGACTAGAGTCCCCTGAGAAGAGGGAACCTCAACTGGAGGGGTGTCTCCATCAGATTGGTCTGTGGGGATATCTGTGGGGAGATTGTCTTAATTAAAGATTGGTGGGTACCACTGTAGATGGTACCATTCCTGGGCAGCTGGGCTGGCTGCATAAGAAAGGTAGCTATGCAGGCCCAAGGAAAAACGCTGGCTAGCAGCATCCCTCCCTGCCTCAAGATCCTGCCTTGAGGTTCTGCCTGGGCTTCCCTCGATGATGGACTGCAACCCTTTCCTCTCCTCCCAAGTTGCTTTTAGTCATGGTGTATATCCCAGCAACCGAGCAAACTACAACACTACCCATGAGCTGGAGAATAAGCGAACCAGACTGAGCCAGTTAACAGAGTCCCTCCGTAGATCCTGCCTCCTCCAGGTTCCCACCTTACATTCTTGCCCTGATTTTCCTCACTGCTGGACTGTGACCTGGAAATATAGCCAAGTAAGCCCTTCCCAAGTTACTTTTGGTCCGAGTGGTTTATCACAGCAAGTAAACTGGCCCCAGATTGTTTAAAACAGCAGTCATATGGTGGCAATTCCTGCAAAGGAATTCCAGAATTGATCCTACCATCCAAAAGTTACAGAGCCATCAAAATGTATTTACAGGTTAAATAGATAAATTAAGAATGACCCACAAGAAAGCAGTGCTTGCCAACTTCAGACCCTTGCATCCAGAAAGCCATCGTGGCCACTGCACACTCTAAGCACATAAATGCAAAAAGACTGTGAAGTAGAAGCCAGGTCCACAGACAGAGCAGAGAGAGAGGTGACAATCAGATATGTTTCCACCAAAGATGAAACAGCATTTGGGAAGACTGGCTTTTGTTGTGTTGTGTGAGGTATATACAGAGATGACCCTCCCATCTCTGACTAGAAAAAATATCAATGTGCCCTGAAATTGGGTCACTGAGGGCATGATTAGACAAAGGATGATGTCATAGCAGAATAGAGCAAGGACGATGTCATATTAGAACAGAACAGGCCCTTAATCCATGGGACTGATGCTCTTACAAAAAGGAAGTTCTTGAACACAAAGACAAACAAGCACAGAAGGGAGACCATGAGAGACAGGGGGAGACACCATCACCAGCCCAGACAAGAGCCGGAGTAGGCTCTTCAGTGCAGCCTCCATCACCCGATCCACACCTCAGCGTTCGGGACTGGGAGACAGACAGTTCCGGCAAACAGATGTAAACCATCAAGAGCAAAGAAGGAGATTCTGTCTCCAGCATGAGACTGGGAATAAAATGCCACACTACGGAAAACAGTTAAGAACCTGTGACGCAGAGGGACCTTTCCCTCCCTGTGAAAAGAGTTGCTTACAGAAAGCTGTGCAAGCTGACAGGGCCCACGCCACACGCTTTCTCAAGGCCTTCCACTCCGTCCACCGCATCCGGCTCGCCAGTCATCTGCTCTCAGACAAGGCCGCTTGAGTGTCCTACCCAAGTGAGCCTGCTCCCGGCAAACCCCAGAAGCCGGGAGGCAGTTTCCGGTCTCCCATAATCCCACTGGTTTGTTCCAAAAACAAGAGTCTGGGACTTTAGAACTCTAGCAGGTCTCTGCTAACTTTGCAAAATGAAGCAATCTGAGTATCTAAAGCAATTTACTTTCAGTAACCGGCTCCACAGCAGAGCCACGCCCAGGAGCGGTGGGCCAGCTCAGCGGTGTGCTTCTGTGGACTTTGGTTTCATTTTGCATTTTAGTTTGGCTTTTTTTTTTTTTGTCTTATTGTTCTTTTACCTGTTTGTTTTTATTTTCATTTTTGTGGGGTATTTCTGTTTGTTTGCTTTTGTTTTGTTTTGTTTTGTTTTTGAAAGAAAAACAGAAAGAGAAAGAGCACAAAGTCGGGTGCTTAGGGAAAACTCACGGTTCTTCGGGCAGTCAGCTCTCCTCCGTGGGAGGGCACGTGATGACGATGACGAGGCTGTGCAGCAAAAAGAGCTCAAGGGCCAAGGTGTGTGAGGCCTAGCACCACAGAAATTAATTAAATAAAATAACAAAAGAATCCAAGGTCATGTTAGCCTCTCACCACAGCATGTTCCCTAGCACGGATGGAAGAACTCTACAGGAATGCTCTCTCCTGAGTGCCCTCAGCTGTCACAGCCCAACTGGGTACTTTCATGACTCAGGACTTCTAAGTAGGACCTCATTTCAAGTCTCCAACAACTGGAAAAGGTTATTGTTGGCTGGCGTCACTCTCCTTTTATAAATGGGAAAGCGCAGGCAAAAAGGAGCTGCTGCGCACTTGGCCTCAGACAAGGTGAAGCCACTGTCCGCCCCCATACAGGGAAGCCTCCTAAGGGAAGCGGGTATCACCTCAGCAGAAATGGGCTGCTACACACAGAGGTGGCGCCCAGCCCGTGTGAGATACAGACATCCCCACCTAGATGCTCAAAGCAGGCCTGAGTAGCTCAGCCTGGCCACGCCCTCCTCGGGATCCCTGGTGCTCCCAAGTGAATGACAGCTGATTTGCATAACTAAGGAAACCTACAAATACCACTTTGGTCTGATTCCAACTGAGCCTTTTTACTGTGTGTGTGTGTGTGTGTGTGTGTGTGTGTGTGAGAGAGAGAGAGAGAGAGAGAGAGAGAGAGAGAGAGAGAGAGAGAGCTCCAGATCTGCGCATGAATGCTGAAGTTGCCACCATAGTGAGACTCTGCACGTACACCCTTAAATCATCTCTGGATTGATTTATAATCCCCAGATAAATTCGAATAGCTGTTACTGTGTTGTTTAGAATCGGTAACAAGAAAAAGTCTGTCCATTTTTTTTGTACAGGCACAGTTTTTCCCAAAAAAATTATTTCCTATTTGTTTTTGGTGAATCTGCCAATGTGGAACTTGCAAATGGGGCCAGCTAGATAATGCCTGACAGAGTCCAGTCAAGCATCACCTATTCATGGAAACCAGAGGCGGCTTCCCAACTGCTTCACAAGCATTAGGGTGGTCACTCAGGGAGAGCATCTGAAGGAACAAATTTCATCCAGGACCCCCAAAATGTCTACACTCCTTCCAAGATTTCTGAGTGGTGTCCCTCACTTCTGCCCGGCAATGCCCACAATAGACACGGGCGTCACGGCATCACGCAGGCTGCTTAGCTGGCTTGTTTTCCTCTCTTTCATCTTTAGCAGCAACCTGTGCCAGAGTCCACACCCTACATCATACATCTGTGCTCAGCGAGGGCCACTGGGAGGTGCTGCTCCAGAGAAATGTAATCATCCCCCAATTCTGAATGTTCTTTCCCTAATAGGGAAAAGTCTCAAAACCCTGTTGATTTATCTAACTCACAAACTTATGACCACCACCTCAGCTCTGCCGAAATACTATTCTGTTTCTCTGGAGTAGCACCTCCCAATCTGACCCACGTTCTGAGTCTATTGGCACACTGACAAATGGACATAGACTATAGTAACATTGATATTATAATATTTCTAAAGTTATTAAATAGTATCATAGGCAAATAAAATGTCTTCTTTTAGACAGAATCTTATCTAATAGCTCAGACTGACCTTGAAGTCATGATTCTCCTGCCTTTTTCTCCTGAGTGCTGGGATCACAAGCATGTGCTACCATGCCAGTGATAAATAAGACACTCGTGAAGGAAGGGATATTTTCAGACACCTAAAAAAATGTGTAGGAAGAAAATTACTGACTGTGGTTAGCCCAGGAGATTTAGTTATTAATGACATTAAAATTGCTTTGCCTTGTTTCCAGACCTTTAGGGGGTATTTTAAGACAGGATCTTGTGATATGAGGCTAACCTCAAATTCAACATTCCCAGCATCCTTTCTCCTTACCTTAAACTGCTGGGATTATAGGTATCATTTCTGATAAATTTCCCTGCACTCAGGAAGCGGAGGCAGGAGGATTGATTAGGCTGAGACCAGCCTGGTCTCCATAGAGAGTCCCAGTCTACCCAGGGCTACATAGTAAGAGTTTGCCTCTAATAGGAAGGAGAGAAGGAGGAGGAGGAGGTGATGGAGGAGGAGGAGGAGGAAGTAGAAGAGGTTGTTATTTAAAAACAAGTAAAAGTAGCATGGCTTGTGTTGCTGCTGCTATTGTTGTTGTTGTTGTTGTTACCAATAATGATTCTTTTTAGAAACATGGTCTTACTCTGTAGCCTGGTCTGGCCTCAAATTTGCAATCCTCCTGCCTCAGTCTCCCAAGTGCTGAAATTACAGAAGTGTACTACCACATCTGGCTCCAGAATTGTAATTTGTGACATGAAGGAATGCAGGTAACATCTTGCATGTGCCTAAGGAAGCCAGTCACCCATCTCTTAGACCACTCTGGTGAGGACAGCAAAGAACAACTTGAATAAGAAGACTGAAGACATAGCCGACAGAGGGGTCAGGGGCTGGAGAACGGAGAAGGGAAGCTCTTCGTTGTCTGGTTCACAGTGTATGCAACTGTGCGCTTTAATTATGTTCTAGTTCCTGGGTTACTGCTGTTGTTGGCCCGTGCTGAGCATCGTGGGAAGAGGGCAAGCATGCTTCTGGAGTTTTACATCAGACCTGCAGGCAGGAGACAGAGAGAGGGATTGGGTCTGGCCTGGCTTGGCCTGCCGTGGCTTTTAAAATCTCAAACACCATCCCACCCCAGCCCCAGCAACACACCTTCTCCAACAAGGCCACATCTCCTAATTTTTCCAAATAAGTAATTCAACTGGGGATGAGCACGCACACGCCTGTGGGAGACAGTCTCATTCAAAACTCCACAGACCAGTTTACACAGTGTGTGCAGCAGTATGCCTTCAGCAGTAAGATGGTGCAGAGTAAAAGTCCATTTCATTTTGTTATCTTTTCACATCTATCACCTAAAAGACTTCAAGTTTCTTTTTATAATTGCAGAACTCCCAGTCTGAGTGCTGATATATGAAGAGTGGAGACGCTAATGCAAAGCAGGGGTGCTTTTCTAGTTCACTCTCGTGGCTCCCACGGCACTTACAGTCTTCCTACTTAGGGAACACGCTTCAATTGCATGCTGATGGTGAACTGCGGCCAGATAGGTGGGGAGCAGTGACTTCCATGTGATGTGGGCTTCTGTAAGAGCATCCATAATGGTGACATGCTGACTTTAGCAACTGACCTACAAAATTCCCCAATTTACAATGAGCTCTGGGAAGCCATGTGAGCTATTCAGATAGTGACACTGCTTGTGAACCCATTCATTCCCCCAAGTCACCATCTTAGCCATGTACTGAAAATATGCTTACTGATCGTTAATTGATAGATATATGTAGCAGCTACTGTGTTTATGCAATGTACTGAAAATATCTCTTACATTGTAAGAGACTAGGACTTCTACTGGACCTCACAGTCAGAGTTAATGATACACCTTGAAGTCACTTAAGACTTAGGATTGTTATCCTACTGTGCATTCGGTCTGTTTAACTTGCCTTTAAGAGCACAATATAACCTTCAAACTCATTTGCCTTGGATTTCCCATGCAATCAACTTTTACAACCTACGCTGGTGCAGAGCTGCAACCTGAAGTTAGGAACTCTTTCATGTCCCTGACCCAGAACAATGCACATGTAGCGTTTGTTGAAAGCAGCAAACACAGATGTTGAAAACAATCTTCTAAAATGAAGATCCACCATAAATGCTGAACATAATAACATTTATATTTATATTGGTTGGTAAACAATGATGTTTGTAATACCGTTGATTATCTTGGTTGGTTGGGGTCAGTTGGAGTCAGTGACTCAATCCTTTGTAAACTCTGTTAAAGATGACTATGAAGTAGCCCTCATCCCTGCCCCCATGTGATATTTTCTGTACTGTTCAACAAATACAGAGCAAATCCCTTTGTGAGGGTCAGACAGACACACACGTACAGAGGCGTGTACAGTTACACACAGACAGGCATGAACACAGACACAGGGACAGACTCACATGACACTCTTCAGGCAAGTACAGATTCAGACTTGTACAACAGACAGACCGTGGAGAGAAGACACAGCAAGCATAAAGTAGATAATTCAAATCTGGACTCATTCTTGGTTAAATGACTCCAGGGAGAAGCACTGGAGTCATTTCTTCCTTAATGCTACACTGATGTGTTCTTGGTGACTCAGAGTTAGTCACCAATATGTTTAACCCATGCGGACTATAATCTTTACCACCACTTCCTACCTAAAAGATTCACGATAAATATAAAATAGGTTTAAAAATTCACAAGTATTTTCTTCACACACATCTATTAAGACTCTTGAGTCAACTGATAGAATCCTCCAATGGTGGTGGCTCATGCGGATGGAGAGTTATTACCTTCACATAGTAAGCAATTGGGCTTACAACCTCATGGTCACAAATGGCAGCTCTAGGTCACATTTGCAGTCAAGCAAAGATGAAAGCTAAAGAGCATAGTGGTTTGGGATCCTTTCATCTGCCATTAGGAACACAAAAGCTTTCCTGGGAATCTGTCTTCTCCTGTTCCTCCCCTCCCCCTTCTTCCCAGCAGACTTCTGCTCAGGTCTCACTGCTCAGAACCGGGCTCCTTGATCATGCTGTCTTAGTTAGGGTTTTACTGCTGTGAACAGACACCATGACCAAGGCAAGTCTTATAAAGGACAACATTTAATTGGGGCTGGCTTACAGGTTCAGAGGTTCGGTCCATTATCATCAAGGCTGGAGCATGGCAGCATCCAGGCAGGCATGGTGCTGGAGGAGCTGAGAGTTCTGCATCTTGTTCCACAGGCAAACTGGCTTTCAGGCAGCTAGGACAAGGGTCTCAAAGCACATGGCTGCAGTGACACACTTCCCCCCAACAAGGCCACACCTCCAAACAGTACCACTCCCTGGACCAAGCGTATTCAAACCACCACATCTACCTGCAAACTCACTATCCTTATCTTTGATGACAGATTCCATTTGGCCTAGATGACTGTCACTGTTCGGGCTGGACATGTTGCTGCCAATATATGAACCAAACCTGAGTGCTCTCAGTAAGGAAAACCAGGCAATGAGGAATGCACAAGCTGGCAGCGGAATCTAGCCCTGTTTGTGTCAACAGTGCTCCCCCACAGTTCACACAGCAAAGAACTGTTAAAGGCACAAAATGAATTTTTGGCAGGGGGGCGGTAGAAACACAGACCAGGCCTAGAATCAACTCTCCTCTTTCAGGCTGACTGCTGCTGAGCGAACAAACAGGGCTAACGCCTGAAGCTTCTACTGCCTCTGCACCTCCAGGGCCTGCTGGCCACCATGCTGACTGTACAACTTCTGTAGGAACAGGAAAGCTTGGAGTTGGAGACTAGGAAGCTTGTCCCACACGGGCTCCCACTGCTGGACACACTAAACAGTGGTTTGGATTTTTCAACCGTAGATTGGGAAGACAATGGTGTGCATTCAACAGTATTGTGATTTTTGAATCTGAGTCTTTTCCTGGCCTAGCAATATGACGTCTAGCCTCTATCAGGAAGCTGGACCATATCTGCCTCAGCAGCTCCCACTCAGTGTGGCCATGACAAGCAGCAGTATCCATCCACCATAGCCAGAGCTTGCCTTTCCTGTGTAGACCAAGGCTCCACCCTATTGCAGGCTGGTGAGCTTCTGAGTTAGGCTGCTTTGCACCTTCCTGGCAAGCAGGCTTTTCAAGGACCTGAGGCTCCCTCCCTCTTTCCTTGGTGCACTGTTTAGATTTAATTCACACATGAGTGGGAGCTTCCTTTGCTCCCTCATTCCAACCTCTGGACTAGCAGAGGTTAACAAGTCAGGGGGCTGGTCAGGTCAGGGCTTCTTCCTTGGCAAGGATGACACAGTATTCTCCCACAGTGAGTCAGACCATCAGCCCAGGAGGCTGCCAGCAGGACCAGGCTTGGGACTGCCTCCTAGCCAATGACAAAAGCAGAGGTTATGCTAGATCCTGGAAAAGAAAAGAAAAGAAAGAAAACTGGGAAGGGGTCCTCAGGGAGTTCCTGGGGGGGAGGGGAATGGGCTGGGGACTGTTAAACAAGGCATAAACTGAAATTAAAGCTCCACACTTGCACTTCTCGGATAAAATAGAGCACTTTAATTAAGAGCAGTTATAAAGCAGGAAGTTGGATTTACTAATTGAAAAAAAAAATAAAATAAAAGACAGCAACTGTGCCGTGTTTGCTCCAAAGGATCCCGACTGCTGTTCTAACCTGTGTGAGGAAAGTAGCACTAGCACGGGAGCATTTAAATGTGCTCATTTTAGATATTTCTCAACCAAAGTTCTCTCCTTGGCATCTTTATTTTGGAGGGGGCAGGGAGGGGGAAGTGCCGCCTCCTTAAACAAGCACTCCGGCTTTAAAATGCTCAACTAATTTCATTTTCTTGATAAAATTTATCTGTGATCAGAACTGAGTCAGACCAAAAATACTTCTGCAAGATTTGACCTTTTACTGAAATCCCACATTGAGATAATACACCTAAAATGGTGGTTACCCGTAAGGCTTTTGTTTTAAAAAAAAAATTAAAATAAATCACTTTTTTAAAGCAGAAAACTGTTTTGAATCAAGTCCTTCACAGCCGATCAGTCTGAAAGTTCTCGCTGTTTTATTTCCTTTTCATGCAAATTACACCAGGAGTGCTGTGCCTGCCCAGCACTGTCCAAACCACAGTTAGCTTTCACATTTACTTCCTGTCCAATTGAGTCTCACAAATTCACTTGCCAGTAAAACTCTATAAGGACTGCATTATTTTCTTAATCCTAAAACAAAAACAATGCCAGCAAAAGCCATTTTTTTATTGTTAGCAGAAGAAACATATTTCAATTTTACAAGGATAATTAATTCTTTGCACTTTTTCTCATGATGATGGAAATACTTTTTATTTTTATGTGTTCCCTTGTTTTTTATTGGCTAAATTTGCTTTTCAACAGTTTCATATACACATACAACAAAATTTGATGGCTTTCAACCCTCCCTCCCTCCCCCTTACCACCTTCCTTCCTGTATGGTCCTCCCCAACCCCCACCCTGCTCCCCCCACACTACCCCCCCACCCTGGCTTTGTGGCAAGTCACTTTCCTACATCCAGGCCCCTTTGTTTTGTGTTGAGAGATTTTAACCAGGATCGTCTGTGTAAACCAGGGTCGTCTGATACACTTTGTTGAAGCTTGGTAAGCCTACCAATTAATGACTAGGTTAACAACTTTTAATTCCTTCTGATGAAGTATTTTCACACAATTCTAATTTTTTTATTAATTCCAACAAACTCTTAAATGCTTTATTATTTAAAGAGTTTTAAGGACTTTTCATTTGAAGCTCTGTTTAAAGTGACTTATTATAATAGCTACTCGACTCAACTGTTTGGTGTGCCCACCTGGAGTTTAATCACCTGATTTCTCAGTGAACTCTTGTTTGCCCTTGAAATGGTGGGGGCACATTTAATGACAGATTATCTAAAACAAAATCAACTCCAAAATTTCTGTGAGAGGCTATTTGTGTTAATGGCAGGTTTTGCATTTTCCTTAGCAACTTGCTGTGAACACCTGAGGATAACAAAATTTTGAGCTGAACAGGAAGTCTAGGAAGAAAATCATTATGAAACAATTACATCTAGTTTTCTAAATCACCATAAAAGGAATGTGCCGCCTCCGAAGTTAGCAGTGGTAAGAGACAGTTTTTAAAATTGGATTGGAGCAGTTGGATGGAGCCTGGGTAGTGGAGAACTTGCCTAGCATACACAAAAACTTGTGCTCCATCCCCAGCACCATAGAAACCAAGCCGAGGCAGCTCAGGCCTGCAATCCCCACATTCAGGAAGTAGAAGTTCAAGATCATTTTAGTTATCTGTGCAGAGTCTGGCTGGGAAAAGCTGAAGATCTCACGAGCCCTAAAGGCAAGTGTAAGTTAGTAGGAAGAATGAGCTTAAGGGTGAGAAGCTGGGTGGCCAGGCTCAGGGAAAGAGTCTAGGACAAGGTGCAGAGCAGTTAGGCCATACTGTAACAGGCCTAAGAAGAGGCCAAGAAAAGGGAGAATGGTTGGGAGAAGAGAAATAGAATAGAAAATTTGCTTCAAAGTCACAGGGAACAGCAGCAGGAATGGCCACGGAATTCCAGGAAAGCCAGTCTTTAAGGTCTTTTGTTTGGGGGTTTTGTTATTGTGGTTTAGCATGTGGTTGTTGTATGCCTTGTTTTGTTTATATTGCTGTAGATGAAACTTCTAGAAAAGGCTAGCTATCTCAGACCTCAAGTCCTCTGACACCTTTCTTTTGGACTAGCTACTGAGCCAAAGACTTCTTCTTTCATAAGCCAACCCCACAAGAAGGAGTCCCATACGCAAAATGTTCTGCACAACCCAACACTATTTTCCTATGCTAAGAACCATGGAAGCTTACCAGGTCAGACTAACATTTGTTGACAGCTTTTGTTTAATCATAGTCTCAGATGAAGAGAGACAATGAAAAAGAACAAATTTAACACCAGCACTATCATGACAGAGGCAAAGGAATCTGAGTTCCAGGCCAGCCTGGTCTGCATAGTAAGTTTCAGACCACCCAAGGAATGAAAAGAAGAAAAAAGCATTTGATTGAGATGAGTCTCTGAGACTCTGAGTCTCTGAGATATTATCTAAGACAAGCCAAGTTAGATAGAACTGAAGGTAAGAAACACCTCCAGAGCCTTGCAACCTATCACAAAAGTAGAAACTCCTGCCTAAATAGTTGTTTTGAAGCAGGTGGCCTGTTAAGAGTTCATTTAAATGTAAGCACCTTTGGGGAGAGAGGGAGAGTAGTAGCTTTTCATAGAACTATGAGAGGACCACCATGCCACTTCCTGAAGGCAGTAGGTGGTGTTTACTGTGGGGCTATGATACAAAGCAAAGGAGTATAGAGAATTATATAATTCTTTGAGAAAAGAACACCCCATTTATTTATTATAATTGTATGCAACTTTCTCCTGCCTTGCCTTTCCCTGAGTTCTGAAAGCATGGTCATGTCTATCACATAATCAATAACCAAATAGATAGGTAGAAATTAAATTCTAACTTAAATATTCTGACACAATTCATGGATGCTAATAGTTCATTTTGCAGGTTCTATCATGTTCACTCCCTTTACCCTCTCCTGTCTCCCACCTACGCTAACTAGTCCCCTTCCTACTCAACTAGACTCCCTTCCACTTTCAGTGTGTGTGAGTGTGTGTGTGTGTGTGATGTGTGTGTGTGTATGTGGTGTGTGTGTGTGAGTGTGTGTGTGTGATATGTGTGTGTATGTGGTGTGTGTCTGTGTGTGTGTGTGTGGTGTGTGTGTGAGTGTGTGTGTGTGTGTGTATGTGCCAGGTCAACTACATTTTGCATTACTAGACTGTGGGATGTCCAGAAATATGGCCAAGAAGTACTCTGGTGTGTCTAACAGAGCATTTTTGGATGGAATTAACATATAAGTTGATAGGCTGAGTAAAACAGATGGCCTTCCCCATGTGATGGGCCTCATCTAACTAGCTAAAGAGCTGAATAAGAGAATTCTTTCTGCCCCACTGCCTTTGAGCTGAGACATCTATCTTTTCCAGCCTTTATGCTCAATCTGAGAAAAGAAGCTCTTCCTGAGTATGAAACTTGCCAACCTGCAAACTGAAGTTATACGTCTAGTAATCTTAGGGCTTCATCTTGCCAACTCACACTGACTACAGACTTCTCAGGCTCCGCAGTGATGGGAGAGGATTCCTTATAAGAAATAACCCTCCTCTACACAGAGACAGACAGACAGACAGACACACACACACCTGTTGTTTTTGTTTCTCTATATCTATATATTCTCTATATCTATTTTGTTTCTCTCCATTAATACAAATGCTTCTATACCAGAGTTGTCCAAGGGATGAAGACACCTTAGCCTCTTTCATCTTAGGCACTTATGTCTCCCCCAGAACCACAGACCTTCTCTCTAGTCTCACCTCCCAGCAGGAACTCAAAAAGTGATTGGGGTAGAAGTTGTTCCAGACTACAGAGGAATTCAGCGCACTACCACTACTACGAGTTTCAGTCAAGTGCATGTATACCCAAACCAGACCCTTCACATAGCCTTCTGGAAGTGAGAGGTTTTAAGCAAAGTAAAAATCCAAGTCTGACCTTAAATCTACTCTAGTAGGTTCTCTACTGAGTGGTAGAGATTACAATGTCAGCTGGAGACTTCCCTTCCCAGACACCTCACTGACTTAATCATGAGTAAATATTGATGGGTTTTGTTCCCAGAGCATGATGATTTCAATGAGAAATGTCCACTATAGGCCAATGGTGTGGTTTGAATGAGGATAATTCTCAAAGATTTATATAGTTGACCACTTGGTCCCCAATTGGTGGAACTGTTTGGGAAGGATTAAGGGATGTGACCTTCTTGGAGGAGGAGTGTCACTGGGGAAGGACTTTGAGGTTTCAAAAGCCAACATCATTCTGTTTGCTCTCTTATCTCTACATCCTACATTAAGGATAAGGATGTAAGCTCTCAGCTACTGCTCCAGCCCCATGAATGACTGCTTTGTGGCCTGCCCTCCACCATGATGGGCACGGACTATTAGTTGCCTTGGTCATGGTGTTTTGTCACAGCAATAGAAAAGTAACTAAGACAGCTGTATATTAGAACACTTCATCCGCAATTGTGGGCACCATTTTGGGGAGGTTGTGGAACCTTTAGGAGGCAAAGCCTTCATGGAAGAAAGTCACTAGAGCAGGCTTTGAGGTTTTACAGCCCTGCCCCACTTCCTGTTCATTCTCTCTGCTTCCTGTGTATAGATGAAATGTGATCTTTCTGATTTCTGTCTTACTGCCAGGCTTTCCCCACCATTGTAGACCCTTCCTCTGGAACTGCAAGCTAAAATAAAGCCTTTCTTCCTAAAATTGCTTTGGAACATGTACCTCATCGTGGCCACAGCGAAGTCACACAAAGCATCTTGAGTGCCTTGACTGAACATGTCATATCACAGCAAGTGAGCAAGCAGGATGTCTGAAGCCAGTGTGTACTAGAGCAAATGAAGACGAAATGTTCATTGCAAGGGCAATGTTTCCTCACACAAAAAAAGTCCACCAGCACAGGACAGAGCATGGTTCAGGGACTGCCCACACCAGGATATGTGCGGGGGGTGGGTCTGGGAGTGGGAGAGCCACAGGGCAAGAGAGATGCCTGCACAGTTGTTGTGAATGAGAGATGAGCAGAGGAGGCTTCCCAGCTAGTCTCACTGTGAAAAATACCAGTGCAAAATCCTGTAAAAAGGAAACTCAGAGCAAAGACTGACATTCTCAGAACCTCAGATCAAAAATGTTACTTCTTGGAATGACATGGCCTTCCACAGGTGGTACTTGATTAGGTAGGGCAAAGCTGGGCTCCAGACTGAAGCATCCCTTCCAATGCAGTCAACACATGCTTATCTCAGGACTACAGTAGCTGTCAGTCTACAATGTTCAGGGATTTAGAAACTGTGTGGCTTGGTGGTTCTCTTATTTTTTATCTAAGTGTGTGTGTGTGTGTGTGTGTGTGTGTGTGTGTGTTGTGTGTCCATCTGTGTCTTTGTGTGTCTGTATCTGTTTCTCTGTCTATGTTTATGTCCATGTCCACCTCTGTCTGTCTGTGTTTGTGCTTGTGTTTGTGTGTGTCTGTGTATGTCTGTGTATGTCTGTGTCCATGTCCATCTGTGTCTGTCTGTGTTTGTGTCTGTGTCTGTGTCTGTGTATGCCTCTGTCTATCTGCGTCCATGTTCATCTGTGTCCATGTATCTGTGTATCTGTGTATCTGTGTCTATATCTATGTTTATGTCTGTGTGAGTATATGTTCCTGTGTGGGTGCTCACACATGCAGAGGACAGAAGAGGATGCTATATTCCCTGGAACAAGAGTTACAGGTTGTTGACAAGCACCCAACATGGGTACAGGAGTGCAAACTCAGATGTTCTAGAAGAACAGCAAGGGTTCTAACTGCTAAGCAATCTCTCCAAGCCTGATGTTTCTTGATGTTAACTCACAAATAAGCAAAGTGAGAGGTGTCTAACTTTTTGTCTTTAAGCACAGTGGTAAACTCCCTCTATAATGTCCCACACCAATAGAAAGTTTAAGTAGAACCCTCCTCTCCACAAAGAAAATATAAAAATGGCAACAAAAGCCAATCTAAACTGTGTTTTCAGCACCTGTGATGAAGAGCAAATATTTTAAACTTAAATAATACAGGGACTAGCAAGGTTGGTCAGTGGTTAGGAGCACGGGGGCTAGAGAAGTTGCTCAGTGGTTAGGGTCACTGACTGCTCTTCGGGAGGACCTGGGTTCAGTTTCTAGCACCTACATGGTCAACTCTAGTTCTAAGAGATCCAGATCCAATGTTCTCTGACTTCCATGGGTACCAGTTATACATGTGCACAGACATACAGGCAGTAAAATATTCGTGCACATAAAATAAAATGAATAAATCTAAAAAACATACAGAATATAGCCAGTCTGTGAATCTGTCACAAAAGCTATCATAAAGAGGAATTAGACACTAAGTCAGGATATCTGATATCCTTTTCCAAAAAGTCTCTACAAAGAGGAACCAGACATAACAATCTCAGATGACAGTTAAATTCTAAAGTTAGCACTTGGAACTAAAATTAAATGCCATCAAGGTTACCCTTGAAAGTCCTTTAGAAAAGCACCACGTTGTATCTCTCAGTTGAGTCCAACACATGGGAGTTTGCTTCCAATGGAGGAACTAACTACTTTGGGTTTGGTGAAGACCAGTCTTTAGTTTCTGCTAAAAGGCTGTATAGTGGGGCTGAGGATGGGGCTCAGAGGTAAAATGCTTGTCTAGTACGCAATAAAGCCCAGCTCAATCCCAAGCACTGTAAAGGTAAGTAATTAAGTAATCGGTGGTGGTGTGACCATGGTCCCAGTACTTGGTGGCTGCGACAGGAGGGCCACTTGAGCCCCGCAGTTCAGAGTTCAGCCTATGTACTGCAGCAAGGATCCATCTCTAAGAGTGAATAGAGACTAGTGGCAACAACAATGTTTTTTACATATTTTATAAATATTAGAACCATACTTTGTAGCATGGGTGACATTCATTCTCAGAAGAGCACATGAGAACTAAATTGGTTTGCAAGCTTTGGCAAATACAGCGCGAACAAGATGAAGATGAATTGCATTTTTCATTTTTTATAGCTAAACATTTTATTTTATGGAATTGGCCTCGGATCTCAAGAGGAAAACAGTGGGAAAGAAGAGGCGACTGTTTCCCTGAGGTTGGTATATCATTCACTTGAAGGTTATTTGGATGCTTGGCTTCATCGCAAATATACTTGGCTTAAAATCAAAAAAAAAAAAAAAAAAAAAAAAACCTTTACTTCCCTTAGGTATTCAGAAACACTCAAATGGTGGAAAAAGGAGACGCTGCCTACAGAGTTGACAGTGCCACAGAAGAGGTTAACTAATGAAAATAACTAAAAATAGCCTCGGGTTGTTTCTCTCTGACTTAATCAATAGCTTGGGCCACATGAAGAGTAGACATGGCCATTGTGACAGACAGGACCCATATTTGGAAACACTGAGAAATTCAAGAAGGACCCTTCCCAGCTCCAGAGGCAGAATAACTCATCCAGGGTTGCAGGTTACTCAGATGTGATAGGTCCAGAGAGCACACTGTGAGTCAACATGCAAAGCATCCAGAAACTCCCCTGGAGCACTAAGCAGCCATTCTTCTAGAAAGCCTGCTGGCCATCACTGCACCAGCGTCAGAACCAGCCCAAGGTAGAAGCAGGTGACAGAGATCTGCCTCCAGGACCGCCAGCTGTTGTCTGCAACGCCTAGCAGTGTGATCCACGAAGGAGCCTTCTCCTTCCCTAGGTGAGAGACCAGGCATCAATGGGGCATGACAATGAGCAAGACCGTGTGTGTGTGTGTGTGTGTGTGTGTGTGTGTGTGTGTGTGTGTGCATGCACATGTCAAGAGCTGCAGTCTGGGAAGTAACTACAGCTAGAGACTGCACCTAGGCAGGAATATCCAAGCCACTCCCCTGCTGAACCTGTGCTTTCAAAGGCTGAGTGTGCTCAACATTGTAAGCACTTCTCTTGTGACACTGTCATAAATGGGAGGCTCTTTCATGTCATAGTGAGACGTCAACATGGGCTTTGGAAGGTCAGACCGTTCACCAGGCAGCCTGTTGGGAGAGGCCCTGGAACTAGGGACTGAGGAGAGGAGAACTCAGGCCCAGCTGGAGGTCAGGGTAATTGCTTCAGAATATGGTTGGCTTCCAAAATCAAAGCAGGGGCAGGCTGCACGCTGTGCTTAGTGGTAAGACAATCTCTCATTTTCACTGTGTGGATTCCTGGAGGGACATTTTTAAAATAGAAATTTGAGAACACTTGAATTATTCACTAGGGAAAAAAATAAAAAGGAAGCCAGTGAGGGCAAATGATAGTATTATAAGAGATTTCCAAGTTTAGGGACCAAGGACAAGGACGGCACAATCCCACAGAACACATGTGAAGAAAGTGAGAGAGGGGGAAGGTTCATTTTAGCATCTTCTTCATGTCTCCAGAGGTCCTTATTCTCCTTGTAGCTAAGCAAATAGAGAAAGGGTCACTCCAAAGCCACATAACTCATTTTTTGACTTGTTCAAGCAAACATGTGACCACCCATGATACTGAAGACTCTAAATAAATAAATAAATAAATAAATAAATAAATAAATAAATAAATAAATAAATAAGAAAACAAGATGATAGGCGGTAAGATAGAGATTTGTATAATACAAACCTTAAGACACTGGAAAAAGAAAGTGAAGAAAATAGGACTGAAAACGGGAAAACCTGCTGTCCTTATGGATTGGTAGGATCAATCTAGGGAAAATAGCCATCCTACAGATTCAACACAATCCCCATCAAAATTCCAACACAGTTCTTCACAGAACTTAAGAGAACAATTTTCAGCTTTATATGAAAATACAAAAAAAAGATAGCTAAAATAAACCTGAATACTATGCATAATAAAGAAACTAATGAGCTATTAGCATACCAGATTTCAAGTGGTTCTAAGAGCTATCATAATAAAAAAAAAAAAAAACCAGCATGATATTGACGTAAAAACAAACACATTGATCAATGCAATCAAACCGAAGACACAGACATAAGTCCACATACCTATGGACACCTGATTTTTGACAAAAAAGCCAAATACACACTGGGGAAAAAAGACAGCATCTTCAACAGATGGTGCTGGTCAAACTGGATGGCTACATATAGAAAAATCCAAATACATCTACTTTATCACCCTGCACAAAACTCAATTCCAAATGGGTCAAGAGCCTCAACCTAAGACCAGATACCCTGAATCTCATAGAAGACAAAGAGGGGTGGGGAGGTGGGGGGGGGGGGGGAGTCTTGAACACATTAGCAAAGGAAAAGACTTTCTAAACAGAACACAAAACACAGGCACTGTCTTAGTTAGGGTTTCCATATTTATGAAAAGACCCCATGACCAAGCCAAGTCTTATAAAGGAAAACATTTAATTGGGTCTGGTTTACAATTTCAGAGGTTTAATCCATTATCATGATGGCAAGAAGCATGCAGCATACAGGCTGGCATGGTGCTGGAGATGATCTGAAGGTAGCCAGGAGACTGGAATGCCACAGTGGACAACGCTTGAGCATGAGGCCCTCAAAGCCGGCCCCTACAGTGACTCACTTCCTCCAATATGGCCATACCTCCTAATAGTGACACTCCTCATGGGCCAAACCTATTTAAACACAACAGTCACCAAGATCAACAATTTATAATGAGATCTCATGAAACTGAAAAGCTTCTGTATGGCAAAAGACACAGTCATATATCTAACACATATGAAGAACTAAAAGAAAACTGAACATCAAGAAAGCAAATAACTCAATTAAAAGATGGAGTACAGAACTAAACAGAGAACTCTCAAAAGATAAAACTCAATGGCTGAGAAACACTTTTGGAAAATGTTCAACAAACTGGGTGGTGGTGGTGCAAGCCTTTAACCCATCACTCGGGAGACAGAGGCGGATGAACCTCTGAGTTTGAGGCCAGCCTGATCTACAGAGCAAGTTCCAGGACAGCCAGTACTACAAAGAGAAAGAAAAAAATGAGGAGGAAGAGGAGAAGGAGAAAGAGGAAGGGGAGGAAGAGAAGGACAAAGAGCAAGAGGGAGGGGGAAAGGGAGGAAGAAGGAAGGAAGAGAAGGAGAGGGAGGGGGAAGAAGAGCAGAGGGGAGAGAAAGAATATTCAACATCATCAGGGAAATCAAAATTACGTTAAGCTGTCATCACCAGTGGGAATGACAATAAAACAAATGACAAATATATTAATCTAGTGAGGATGTGGGGAAAGAGGAACTCATCCATTGCTGGTGGGATTGTCACCATGCAAATCAGAGTGGCAGTTCTTCAGAAAGCTGGGAATTAATCTACCTCAAAATCCAGATATACCACTCTTGAGCATTCCAAAGGACCCTACACCCTGCTACGGGACACTTGTTCATCCATGTTCAATCTTGCTCTATTAATAATAGCCAGGAATTGGAAGCAGACCATATGTCTATCAGCTGTGGGATAGATAATGTAAATGTAGTACATTTACAAGATGGAATATATTCAGCTGTTAAGAAAATTTAAATTATGAAATTTGTAGGTAAGTGGATGGAGGTAGAAAAATAATAACCTGAGTGAGGTGATCCAGACACAAAAAGGTAAATATTGTATGTTTTCTCTTCTATGAATGCTTCAGAATGTATAACCACAAAAGTTAGGTATCAAGTAAGGAACTAGGGCAGGGGAAGATCTCCCACGGAAGGGGAAATAAACAGTTATGGAGAGATAGGCTGGAGTACCAGAGCAGGAGGATTAAACGTGGAGGGGGTGAAAGAGAGGGCTAAGGGACGGAATATGGGGATAGTTAATGGTCTAAGGACCATTAGAGGGGCCATATGGAAACCTACTACTATAGAAGCTTCTAAAAACATATACATATACAAAAGAAATCAAATAATGGGGAGACAATGCCCCCAAACTAGACATCTCTTGCCATCAAATGAAAGCTCCAGTGTCCGAAGTGGGTTCCCTCTAAGTGAGTTGTTGGCCAAAGGGGACCATGGAAACTCCAAAGCCAACCAGACTACTGCCAAGGCTACTGTTTGTTCTCCACAACCTGATGGTGAAGCCCGATTGCTGAAGACAGTACTTACATCTCATCAAGTGGGGAGAAATTGAAATGGTGTCTAACTATCAGCAGTTCACTCTGCTGACCAGTGACCATGGTCCTGGGAGCTACTGTGCTTACTATCAGGAGGTAACTACTTACCCATCTACAAACCCTTCAATCTACAACAGTCACCAGCCTGCAAGATAGGTTGTACATTAGTGGCACAAATGTTGTGGAAATAACCAACCAACCACTGTCCGATCAGATTTAAGGCTCAGTCCATGAAATGGAATTCATATATGATACTGCTCAGGTAGCCAAGAACCTGAGAGTAGATAGGCCAGGGACCTAAAGGAAAACCAATACTATTGTTCTGCTAATGGAAAATGATAATAAAATGCCTCCTAAGGACATTCTGATACACCTATAGATCAATGCCTTGTTCTGTCATCATCATAGAAGCTTCCTCCACACATGGTAGATAGGAACTGACACAGAGGCCCACAGCTAGACCATGTGCATAGAGTGAGGGATTTTGCACCACTCAGTACTAAATGGGATGTCTTCATCCAAGCCCTCCAATTAGGGCTCGAGGAACTCTGCAGAAAAGGAGGCAGAGAGACTTTAAGAGCCTGAGTAGATGGAGGACTCCAAGGAAGCAGTGTCTTCCAGATGCAGTAGGGCTGAGGTACGTGTGAACTCACAGAGACCGTGGCAGCGTGCACAGAGCCAGAACAGGTTCAGGCCAGATTGAGTTCCAGCACTGGGAATGGAAAGCAAACACAGGTTTCCATCCCTAATAAAGAAGAACTGACACTCACTTGCAAAAGGAAAAATTAGTTTTCTCTGATGGAGTCTCAATGAGTGTATTAACCACACAAAGTTTAAGTGACAAACTAATGATCCCTGTGATTTTAGACAGTTGAGTGTAATTGGCTAGTTTGCAAGCTAGCATTGAAATTTGGGGATTTTATCTCTTCTGGAGATGAAGTAAAAATTGGAAGAAAGAATCATATGAATAATAAACTTGTCATTTTTTCTTGTGAATATCACTTATTATTTCTCCGATTTCTCTTAAACCTCATGATGAGAAAGCTTGAGAAAAACAGTGTATACATAAAATTATATCAGAATAAAAAGATAAATATGCATCTCCTCATAAATTAAAAAAAAGAAAAGAAAAGAGGCAGGCTCCATGGCCAGCAGTAGATGGGCAGCACAGAGCTAATTCAATGGGGTTTGTTTATGGTTTTTATTTCCTGGTTTTGGTTGTTGCTGTTGTTGATGGGTTTGGGGTTTTGTTTTGGTTTGGTTTTTGTAGACTTTTTATCTCATGTTGCTTTATTTGTGTTTTTTTTCTTTTTTTTTTTTGATTTTGGGGTTTGTTTTGTTTTGTCTTATTGATCTTGGCTTATATATTATGTTTTCCAATTTTGTGAGGTTTGTACTTGTGTGTTCTCTTGCATTCTGTTTCTTTGTTTGGGTTATTTGTAGGGTTTGTTGTTGTTGTTAATGCTTTTTTAATTGGTGGGAGGTTGGAATTTTTTGGCTTTGTTTTGTTTTGTTTTGTTGGCTAAAGAGGGAAAGTGTGTGGAGTTGGGTGGGTGGGAGGTAGGTGGAATCTGGGAGTTGGGGAGGAGGAGCCTTGATCAGAATATATTATATGGAAAAATGTTTTCAATAAAAAAAATTTTTTTTTAAAAAACACGATGCAGCCACGCCTTTCTGCAAGCTTGTCTCGGTCTTAGTCTCGGCCACTGGCTTTCCTTACTACTGTGTATTGGTCTGTCTTTCTTTTCTATGACATCTGAAAGTAAGTACAATAGTGAAAATAATGCTGTAATACCACTGCGCTTTTGTGAGAAGATGTTATGTGAAGGTAGACAGTGAACAAAGCAGCCAGACTCAGATGCCAGGGAAGCCTCACTACAGCAGGAAGTCACAAACCCTGAGACAGCGGGTTCCCATTGCCAACATGGCCCAGGCTCCAGCAGCCATCTGCTTCTAGCAGAGAAGGATCTGGACTAGCCTTAGAGTCTGAGGGAGGAGGTGAGAGGAAAGAACTTTCCCACACCTCGTACGTGGCTTTCCAGCAAACAAAAGATGCAATAAATGCAGGAAGTTCCAAATCAGAAAGCAGAGAGGATACGCCCAGTCAGAAGTGTCTGGAGTGTTCCAGATGCACTTTCAAGGCGCCAAGGTCTGACCTCTAATTCCACCCCCACCCACCCTCACATAGTTCTTTCCCACAAGCCATACCTTCACGGAAGGTACATACAGACAGAGGGGTAGCTCTGCTGAGAGACTTACCTCCCAGGGACCTGCAACACAAGGCTACACTGTATGGACAAAGGAGCTAAGTTCCTGACAGATGAAGCAAAAGCAGAAGTCCCGCCTCTTCATTTTCCCCTGAAGCCCATTCCTTTACGTGGGGGATCGCCAGAGCCACAGTCCAAACTCACGTGCAGTGTAAATGTCAGTTCCTGCTATCTGAAGGAATTGTGCAGTTCCCAATACCAATTTTTGAGAGATCACACGTGACCTATGGCTTCAATATTAGACCATAAACAAGAATATAACGTTGTCTTAAATGAATGAAAAAGTCACCTTCACCAAGCACTTAACCTGGAGCACTCTATGTCCTGGGAAAGGCATACTGGCTCGATGTGATGTGTGTGGCTAGCAGCCTCTCTTTTTGCAAGCCTGCAGTTTTCCACAAGCTGACTAAAAGGCAGGCTTATTAATAATTGGCTGTCAGTAAAGTTACGTCATTTGTATTACTACAGCCATATACAATATTTACAGCCAATTTAAATATTGTGTTCGCTAATGAAGTGTGATAACAAAAAGAGAGACTTCTTCAAAGATGCAATAAAATTCTTTCAAAGAACCAATAAACAAGAGTTGCTAAAACAAAAATCTGCTGTTAAATTGCCTAATTGTGAAAATAGCCTAGATGATAGAAAATATTATTGCTATTGATGATAGAAAATATTGATGATAGAAAATAACTAAATGTATAAAGATGTTCCATGTGTTGTTTCACAAGTGTCTATGAGATCTTGCTCCTGTTTAAAGAAACTGAAACCACCAGATTTGGTGGCACACACAGTAATCCCAGCACTCAGGAAGTAGAGACCGGAGAACCAAGATTTCAAGGCCATCCTAAACTACTTAATGAATTCAAGGGCAACCTGAGATATGTAAGATCCTATCTCCAAAAACAAAACTGAAGCCAGACATCTCTAGTGGTTCACTATGAGCAACACACACACACACAAACACACACACACAATGAAACACTACAAACATCCTGACCATTGATATTGTCATTTCAGCCCTTCAGTAAACGTGTATAAAGAGTTCAGTGTAGATTCAGACACAAGATTAGACCACAAAGGGCAAAGCTGCCAGTCCCAGATGTTGGAAAACCTTAGAGTCTCAGCAGGCCGCAGGCAGATGAAGCTCTGACCCAGACACAGGACACTAATGCTTTTCTCTAGTTGCCTGGAGTAAGCCCCTAGGACAGACACATGCGGTGTTTACCTTAATCTGTAGAAAGACTTGATTATGTCAGCAGTTGGTTACACAGTAGATTATTAAATCCAAGTGTTATGGCTTTGAACCCCAAAACAATAGTATTTACTATAATTCAGTGGGAATTAGCCATATGAAGAAAAATAGGTGATAGAGATTAACAAGAAAAAAATTGAATGAGTGAGTAAGTTTTCAGGTGAGTTTGAAGTGCTTACTGAAAGGGGTAAACCCAGCACATGCATGGTGGTGCTCCCCGTTAATCACAGCTCTTGAGGGACAGAGGCAGGTGGCTCTCTCTGAGTTCCCGAGCAGCCTGGTCTACACTTGATGTTGCCCACTAGTCGGGCCTGTAAAAAGAGACCTTATCTTAAAACAAAACAAACTCTTCACTCCTCAGCCGGAAGTCCTTCAGTTTGTACTGTTTTTAAGTCCAGCATGTTATAAAACCTGTTACTTTAGTTTATGAGCCAATTATTTCATGAATGTAGCCTGATGCCCCAGGTGTCACACCAAGTCCTTAAGAATAAGAATTGTTTTTAATAAGGAGAGGAAATACACTCAAAGTGCATTACATTCTTACATGAAATTTACCTTATTTAATCCAGAATAATACAATAAAAAGGTTAAAATAACTTTTTTTTTCACTTTTCTACACATTAGTCTTTCTACAGCTTAAGGTAAACACTGCATATCTCTCCTAGGGGCTTACGCCAGGCAACTAGAGAAAAGCATTAGTGTCCTGAGTCCTCTGAGCCTAGAGTAGGTCTCAGCAAATATTTACTTAATTCACTATAAACAAATTAAGTATGTGCCTTGAACCCTGTGCCAGCTAGGGAAGACTACGACAGAACATGCCCAAATTATAATTAATCATGGCACATTGGTGTGTGAGACTGGATTTCTCCACTTTTTTATTGCTTTTTTTTTTTTAATATGAGAAGCTCTACCTTTCTTTCTCACAGCCAGATCCTACAAATTTACTGTATTTTCATATTTCCATAATGAGAGCTGCTGGTAGCAGAAGAGTGAGCCAATGCAGAAAGGACGTGCAGAGCCGCTCACGCGCGCGTGCATGGTGCCTCTCAAGGGCTCCAGACGCCTGAGTGCTAAGAGCTGATAAAGGCAGGTGCTGTTCCAACAGTTTTTCAGCCAGAACTAAAACTGTGTCCTGTGACCTCAGTCTAAAGCAAAGCTGATGCAATGAAGGTATTTATCATTCAGGACCTCAAAATCACCAATTCATCTACTACATATCATGCTCCACTTCCAAGTTGGCATTCAAAAAAAAAGCACATTAAGCAATTATCATTCTCTTAAACTCTCCCTCTTCTTTTATATAATCAATTACTGGATCGAGGTTAACGTGGCCCAAAGGACAGTGACTGGGGCATTTGTCTCACTGGAAATCTCCAGAGTCATCTCACCCTAGGGAATAAGGAAAGAAATGCAGCAAGACCATCCACTCTAGCAATGCTGCTCTGTGCTCCGCAGTGCCAGCCACCCTGTTCCGTAAGCTTGAAGACAGGCAGTGTGGGTCTCCCTTCTCCTGGGGCTCATCACCACTAGCCCTCAGGACAAAGGAAGCAGAGGTGGTGAGCAGGGTTTGAACAGCTGTGAGAATGACAGATGGACTTCCTGAGACTGCTACATGAGACAATTCCACTGTATTGTCCCAGGAATAGGTCTGTAAAGGCCTTTAGAGGTACAGGTGGAAAGAGCTAATTGGCCATCATTGTACTGTACCTAATTATCACGTGGGTGGGAAGCCAGAGCGGGTCTTATGTGCTGTGTTATACAGTTTTGTGCTTGAACTCTTCAGATATGACCCGGCACCTGTGTTCAGGGACACTCTCCAGGCCAAGTTGGGCAGAGAAAAGGAAGTCCCACTGAGGAAGGAGCCCTCCATGTTGCATGAGCCATCCAGTCATGGGGAACTGCAACCTTAACAGCAGAGTTCTCTAACAGGACAATATCCAGCCTGCCTTGCATCCTCAGGGTACACAGGCGGGTACACAGAAAGCACTGCTGAATATGTTTAGTCATACAAGTAGATATGAGAAGTTTGCATGCGTGCCAAAATATCCCTGAATAAACCTTGCCCAGACACCAAGATGTGGAGCAGACTGAGTGGGCTGGCTTGACCACACTTAAGTATGTTCATTTAACTAGCTAGTTTAGAAAGCAGGAAAAAAACACCAAATAAGCTATATGCACATGGGTTTCTTCAAGAGTTAATAGGTAATGTATCATTTATTAGGACAAATTATACAGACATTTTCTCATTTAACCAGCAATCAGTTTTGAATAAAACCAGTCATGTGTGCCAGGGACAGGGACAGAAGCAGGCTCAGAACATTTTTTTCCTCACAAGTTAGAGACCACAGAGACCTTCACTCAGCTGACATCTACTTGTGGTTTCGTCCACTTGTGGGTTTGGGGGGTTTGTTTTATTTCTGTTTCTATTTTTTGTCTTTGTATATATGTAAACTTCTTAGACATCCCCGGACTTTCTTTACCTTGATTTCTTTCACAGAGATAAGGAATGGCTCACAGGCAAAGTAGAATTTTCTGATTGCCCATTTCAAATTTATCTCCCTTCCCCCAGAACACTGGGGCAAGAGACAGAATTATTATGGGTATTAATCAGAAGCTGCGATTTGCTTTCAACAAGGAAAACCCTTTGGGCACTTTAAAAGGCTCTCTTTTTACTCCCACTGACTGTAGATAATAAATCAATTCAACAAATGTGACAAACAACTACTGTGCCAACGCTGGCCGACTCTGTTAGGCAGATCTCGGGTCCTCCCCTCAAAGGATCAAGCTCATGGTCTAGCATTAGATGTGTCCTGCCCACAAGTCACCACAGTGGTGATGTGGTGTTCCCATGCCCGTCCCCACCTCGCCGGTGCTACCTCTGTTGGCTTGTGACAGAGACTCATGTGGGGTCCCATGACATCGGGAGATACCCTACAGTAAGCCATAGTTCTCAGATCCCTGCTGCTCATGGAAATCCGTAATCTGGTTAAGCTTCCTTCATAATCTGCTTGGGATCATTCATCAGTGATTCGGATGGAAAGTTAAGGCTGAAAATAAAAAAACAGTGATTCGGGGTGACGGACCCCGGGGGCCATATCAAGTGATCATGACTGAGCGAATACTCACAGAGGACACACTGGGCTGGAGTTGATGCAGCCACTAGGAGCAGCTTGGTCTTTACTTTGCAGCCAGGGAAAACACTGCAGCCATGCATTCTTGTCTGTTTAAAGATAAGAATCTCAGGGGAAGCCCCAACAGTTCTCCTGACACTCATATCAAAATTCATTCTCACAGGGTCAATATTTCTTTGCCTGGGTCTCTGACCTACAAAAAAAAAAAAAAAAAAAAAAAAAAAAAGCTTTGTAAACCATCATAGCAAAGCCAAGGAAAATAATGTCCCTTTAAATCTCAAAACAATATGTAAATTATCATCATCAAGACTCCACAGCTGAGGGAATAAAAGTTCAGAGAGGCCAAGGAGCTTGCTGGTGCCCCGCTGCTCATAAATGGTAGAATGAAGGCCTCTCCTCCAGCAGCACACCGCCTCCTCTACACAAGGCAGAACGGCGGCTGCTGCTGAGTGAGTGTGAGGGGGTGGTGTGGCTTTATGGAGCCTAAGATCACATATACCTTCGTGTCACTTGTGTGTGTGTGTGTGTGTGTGTGTGTTTGAGTGCATGCATTCTCATTTTGTGTCTGAACCTATAATAGTGAATTCTTTCATGCATGCTACTGAATGGCTGAATAAAAACGATGATAATATCAATGATCTGGTTGTCTGCAGTGTTTTATTGTGTGTTAGTGCATGCCTCTGTGTGTGTGTGTGTGTGTGTGTGTGTGTGTGTGTGTGTGTGTCATGTGCTCATAATGAACCACTAAGTGGCTTCTGGCTTCAGTTTTTAGAAACAGAGTCTTATGTATCCCAGGTTGCCCTTGAATTCATTAAGTAGTTGAACTCTTGGTCCTCCTGCCTCCTTGAGACTTCTTACAGGATTTATTTCATTCCTGATTTAAAAAAAAAAAAAAAAAAAAAAAAAAAAAAAAAAGACTTTATCCTAAGATATTTATGCTGGGTCCCACTGCCAAAGTTCTGTGTTATGTGGCTGCAGACATATTCCCAGGACCGGCCTTCTGCCTCCTTACTTCTGGTAACACTTGCATGAGCTAGCCTCGAGAAGAACATGTTAGCAAGCCTGGCAAACGTGCTGAGCGCACAACAGGTGCACATAAGGACTGTGCAAGCACTGGAAACAGCGCCTCCTGTTGTTCTTCCTACTCCCCATGGCAGTGACCAGAATTACACCATGAAAGAAACTTCAGAGTAAGGACTGGGAGAGAGACCCAGGAATCAGAGCGGCCGCTGACAGTCCTGCCCAATTGACACTTTTCTAGTCTACCATTTTCCTGGAGCTGTTCTAGATCCATTTCAGCAAACCAGATTAACCACTGAACCAGAATCAGGGCCAGGAAGCTCAGTAAGTGAGTAACCTTGTGAGCCTGAGGACCTGAGTTCAATCCCTGGAACCCATCTTAAAACAAACCAAAAGGTAGGCATAGTGCCAGTGTTAGGCGTTAGAAACAGGCAGAGAGATCCCTGGGACTGATTGGACAGCCAGACTATTCTACTTGGTGAGCTACAGGCCGGTAAGAAAGCCTACCTCAAAGAAAAAGTGGGGGCGGGGAGAAAACAAGATGGGAGACAGATAAAGGTACTTGCCTTTAAACCTATAGACCTGAGTTTGATGCCAAAAACCCACATGATGGAAGGAAAGAACCAAGCCTTTCAAACTATGCTCTGACCTCTGACCTCCACATGTGTGCCATGCCTCTCATATGCATACATACATGTACACCCATACTAACTAAGTATTAAGAATACTATTTAAAAAAAATAAAAATAAAATGATAGCACCGGATATGTTTCTGACCTCCACATGCTCTCATACATATGCAAATGAGCCCTTGTACATACACATATATCTGCATGCACGCAAACAATCACACATGAATAATATGAAACTCTCCCTATAAAAAGTTATAATGAAGCCAGGCGGTGGTGGCACAGGTCTGTAATCCCAGCACTTTGGGAGGCAGAGGCAGGTGGACTTCTGAGTTCGAGGCCAGCCTGATCTACAGAGTGAGTTCCAGGACAGCCAGGGCTATACAGAGAAACCCTGTCTCAAAAAAACCAAATCCAAAAAAACATTTTATATATATATATATATAATATCTATATATAATGATTGGGAAAAGAAATGTCTAGTTTCTACAGGCCTATGGGCACATACTACTTGGATACATCAGTACATCTATCTACACGCCACCACCACAAAAGAAAAAAAAAATATCCCTCCACAACCATTAACCTGGTACCTTCCAGAAAGTGAGTCAATGCCCTTGCAATGCACTGGGGTGGGTAACTTTACATTCTTGCCAGATCTGACTGGGTCCAGACAACAAGGAAAGGGCAGGGAAGGGTGTTTTCACCTTTTTCCTGAGCCCCATCCTCTGTGGACTAGTTGTTACTTAAACTACACACAAGAAGAGCTTTAAACACAGGAGTTACTCTTGTTTGTGGTGCACTGTTACTCACTTTCAGTAATGGAACAGAAAAGAGACTCCTGGGATTATAAGAGCGTGGGATAAAATGTCTATTGCAATCCACTTGCTCTTAAGCAAAGTGAGTACCACGGACTACAACCCTGTCCCATGGCAGAAGAACTTCAAACCCAATTGCATGCAACATCAAGAAAATGATCTGTGCAAGCCCCTTATCAACGTTTCCCTTGTTCATACACCAACGGACACGAGATCAAGGCTCTAATAACACTGAAGCAGTTTTCTGATTATGAAATATGCTTTTTAAGTTAATTCACCACAATATTCTCTTTCCCCATACATATATTAGGAAAATATTACAAGATCTATTCCCTGAGGGCCAGTCAAAGAAACCACTTGCCAATCAAAACTTATACATTCCAGATAAAGCTAGAAAAATTCCTTGATGAAAATTAACTCCTGAGACGTGATTTAAGAATACAAAATCTTCTAGACATACTGTTTCATCCCGAGCTGGTATGTCCTGTATCATTTAATGCAATTTACCTCATCAGATACTTTCTCTAATAGGCTATAGAAAAATACTGGATTAACAATGAGCAAATAGTTAATGCCTATGAAATGTTTGATGAATGAATGAATGAATGAATGGATACTATCACAAATACTAAGTAGTTTTAATTAATAGGTTTACATATAGAATCATATATGATTTTCTTTGAAAATACTATTCCTGGAGGCTGAAGAGATGGTTTAGTGGTTAAGAGCACCAGTTGCTCTTCCAGAGGACTAAGGTTTGATTCCCAGCACTCACATGGCTCCTTATAACTGTCTGTAACTCCAATCAAAGGCCTGATCTTTGCAGGTACTGCATGCACACAGTGCACAAGCATATATGCTGGCAGAACACAATACAGCAAAAAAAAAAAAAAAAAAAAAAAAAAAAAAGGTTAAAAAATACTATTCATTTATAGTTTCAAAATATTTTAAGATATGTATCTTCAAATCAGCTAATGAATAACAGCTAAGTGTTAGAGAGATAATTTGGTGATTAAAAGTACTGACAGCTCCTCCAGAGAACCCAGGCTCTGCTCCTAGCACCAATATGGCAGCTCATAAAACTCTGTAACTCCAGTCACGAGGTCCAGTGCCCTCTTCTGGTCTCTGCTTGTACTTCATGGACATGGCGCACAGACATGCAGACTAACTACGCATACACATAAAATAAATACATTTTAAATTAAAAATGTAAATAGCCAGAGAAGCTACACCCAAGAAGTCTCACCAACATGGGTTGCCTAAACAGGATGACATCAATAGAAAGCTAATTCTGGAGGGGGAAATCTCACAAGCCCTCAAGCCTAATCAAAGAATTACAGGCAACTGAGGACTGCTCAGAGTGGGAGACTAGTCTTCTACTACTAAAAGACTAATAATTCAGCTAATAGAGCACCCCAATCAGCTGTCCTATACCAAGCGGTCAGCCCTGAAATCATACACATAAGCAGCATTATATAAACTGAGTAGGTTGGATTATAGATTTAAGAATCTATATATGGATGCAATAACAATTAAAGAAAAACAAGCCATAAATTTGAGAGAGAGTGAGGAGCTCATGGGGAGGATTTAGAGAAAGGAAAAGGGATGGGGGAAATTATATAATTATATAATAAAAACAATAATGACAATAATAAATAAATAATATTTAATAGTGCTTAAACATCTGCACATCTGTCTAATTTAAATATCATTGCCTGGTGCCTAGTTTATTAATCTCACGGAATAGAAACATTGTGTAAATCCCGCCAGGATCAGCCACTAGGAGAGACAATAAAAACGCATGGGTGTTTGCTTTAGGTTATTTCACATTCTCTTTATAACCCAACCATTCACAAGACAGTCTTCCCTATACTGAGGCGTCGAGTTTTTTCTTTTCAACAACAATCGACTTGACCAAAATCACCAGAGTTTGGGAGCGTTTTCCCTCCTGTTGCTCTCGGCTGTGGAATCCTCTGTTATAGAGTTCAATTAGACGCCTTCACACTTCACAAGTAGCCTGTCTTTGCAAAAGTTTGGAATTTTTTTTTTTAAAGAATTGTAAAATGTTCTCACTGTCTGCAGAAAAAGCTGGATTGCTTAAGCCAGACACAGCTACCCCCTAGAGCTGACCTCCTGACCCTGGAAGTCTTTCATGTCTAAATCTTCATCAGAGTCAATGGCAGCGTTGTGTGTGCAGAGGCTTTAGGGTCAAGTTCAGACTCTCCGGGGCTCTGTAGCCAAGTGGGGTAGCCAGCTGAATCTGCTTTAGTTCTTTAAAAACTCTTTTCTGATGCTTTGAAGTTTGGGAGGGCAGTGTAATATCAGGATTTGTAAGGGGTTTCTTTGCATAATCCTTAATAAGATATTCATATGGCTTCAAACATTAGCAAGAACCTCCAGCATTGTATGTGTATTTGTGTGTGTGTGTATGTTGTTTTTCTTTTGTTTTTAAGTAGAAATGTATTTCAAGAAGATGTATAATTATATTAGCATGCTGTGTGCCCTGGTAGGACTGTCCCCAAACCCCATTCCTGATAGCTAGATCTTTGTCTTATTTTGAAAAGAAAAAAATATACCCCCAAAACAAGGCAGGTTTAAAGGGGCACTGTCTCAGTTTTGCAAGATGAAGAGAGTTCTGTGGTGAAAGGCAGTGAATGGCTGCCCAGCAGGGTCAATAGCTTAATGCCACCGAATGGGCACTTATAACTACCTAAAATGGTAACTTCGGTATTGTTTTAGATATATTTTAAAGTAATTTTTTAAAGGGTTGCACAATTTAGAATCGGAGTATTTCGAAGTCTGGAGGCTAGACAGTCCCCACGTGGTTCACTGACATCTCTTCACCATTTCCCCTTAAATGAATGAGTTTGTGATTCAGCGATTGGGAAAGATGACTGCAGAGCAGCTAGTGTCGAACAAAGCTGAGGACCCACCCTCTCTCGGCATCTACCAACCCCCACCCCACGGGCCCAGAGTCTACCTCCCCAACCACCACAACCAACTGGATACCTACCCAGGGACATTGCAGCAGGGTGCGGGTCCAGGCTATGACTGTGTGAACTGAGCGAGCGGAGAGGTGGGGGAAGCCGGGTGGGGGAGGGGTGGGCGGATGGCTGATGGGTGGCCCTGGCTGTGGGCATACGTGACACGGAGGTGAAGGGATGCTGAGTCTCACCATGTATTCCACGGGGCAGCCTCAAACTTGAGAACTTTCCACTTCACTTGGCTCTGGAAGAAATTGAGCTGCTCTCTTTTCTGGCCCCTGCCCCACCCCCACCCCACACCTCCCCCGTGCTCACCCTACCCCCACCGCAAGCTTTGGGTCCTGTGGTTGCCTGACCTCATCGGCCTCAGTGTTCCTCAGCACTGCGTATTCAAGGAACTGAACTCCTTTCCTACTTCTGAGCCTCCCGATGTCGGTGGCCTAGAAGTCAGGACTACCAAACCCCAGGTCACAGAAGGGTCTTTGCTCCGATTTCTTGTTAATTTGCTTTGTGGAAGAGTTCTAGGACAGCAGCCAATGGCAAGCCTCTCTTTAAATCAGCCAGTACCAGGAGGGAGGATTGAGGGTGGGGGACACGAGGTAGATGGATCCTGAGGGACGACACCTGACCTCGCTCTCTCTAACGTTTGCTGAGGAATTGTGAAGGTGAAACAAATAAAAGAAATGTAAACGCTGTGTCTACTAACTGGGGAAAGAAGCCTGCCGTTTGAACCATGTAAATGATGGACTGATTCCCCCCAACCCCCGCCCCCTTCCCCACACTGTTAGAATTCAGACAACATTGGACAACTTCTACTGCCCAAAGAACTTTTTTAAAGAAATCTCTTGATTTTAGCAGGACTCCTTCAGACAAAGAGAACCTGCGTTAAGATGTAAAAAATCTCTAAATTCTCTCCTGTTTGCTATTCTGACAAATGAGAGCTAAGAGTCAGTGTCTTCATTTGTCGGCATAACCAATCCAAAGAAGTGTTTTGGGCTGGAGGTTTTAGCAGCAGACTGCAGACTGCTCGCTTAGCACCTGAATCCTGAGTTCAGACTCCTGCGTGGGAGTCAAGGAGAGGCAGGGCAGTATTTTGAACTGTATTTTGGGGACTACAAAATTAAATGACCTCATTAAAACAGGTCTTTTAATGAGTTTCAAGTGAAAAATCATTGGGCAAGCAGTAAGAAGTGTATATATAGATAGATAAAAAAAAATCAGATAAGTAAAGAAATAGATGATGGTCTTGCTTGTAGCAGCAATAACATAAGGAACGCCAATAAGTGATTTTTTTTCAGAATGACAAATTCTAAAAAGATTGGCAAGAGTGAATCCACTAGGGAGAATGTATAGAAACAGACACCTTGTGTTTTGTTAATAATTGTGAGTGCATGGCTTGGGTATATTTGGGCATTCATCAGCAGTCTTAGTTAGGGTTCCATTGCTGTAAAGAGATACCATGACCAAGGCAACTCTTAGAAAGGACAGCATTTGATTGGTTCTGGCTTACAGGTTCAGAGGTTCAGTCCATTATCATCGAGGCAGGGGCATGACAGACATGAGGTTGGAGGAGCCAAAAGTTCTATATCTTGATCCAAAGGCCGACAGGAGAAGGCTGACTTGCAGGAAATTAGGAGGAAGGTCTCAAAGCCCAACCCCACAGTGACACACTTTCTCCAACAAGGCCACACCTCCTAATAGTGCCACTCCCTGGCCCAAGTATATTCCATCCATCACACCAGCAAACTCTGCTATTTCCAGCTATAAAGTCACCTTGCACAAGTTTTACTTGAACAGAAGATGCAAAGGACATTCACTGTTGTATGGTCTTTTTTTTTTACAGCTATATTTTTTTATTTATTCGATATATTTTTAATTTACATTTCAAATGATTTCCCCTTTTCTGGCTCCCCATTCCCCGAAAGTCCCATGAAAACTCAGGTGTCTTTCTTTCCGTTTTCTGTGGTGCTGGCAATTATACCCAGGACCTGGAAGGCAAAAACCTTACCACTGAGCTACGTCTCAGCCCTAGAAGTTGAGTAAATGAGCTATTGTTCATTCATTTGGCATTACTGATTGAAGGGCTGCCCAGTGCAAGGTTGTATTTTAAATATGATACACACAATGAAGGCATTAAAATAGTGATTTAGGCACACAGTTATTAGTATGGAAAAAAGGTTACAAGAGGGCTTGTATGTAATTTCCATAAAATTGGGTTTATATTCAATTTTAGATCCTTATATGTAAATACATATGCATGGAGAAACCTATAGGGGATGATTGCCAGCACGTTATCTTATTACCAATGATAATTCACTAGGGTTTTCGACACTGTTGTTCCTAATATTTCTATTTTTTTTTCATCGTTTAACTATTTCACAATAAACCTGTATAACTTCTATGGTCTGCAGTATTAGGGAGATATTTATCTTGAAAGGAAAGAGAGAACCCTGTGTGCAACATAATCATATTAATATGCAGAAAAAATACCAGACAGCCACAGAATTCCAGAAATCCAGCTGCAGTTCTAACAAGACAGAAAAGCAGATGTTTGCCCACAAGGATGAGGTAAATAGGAATGAAGCACAATGTCTCCATAGAATAGTGCACAATGCAGCTGACTGCACTCTACTAAATGAGAAATCCATGCCAGCAGAGTCCCCAAGGCTGCAAAGGCTAAAAACTAATAACAAGCAACCTATCAAGCACAAGGCTTTTACAGGGCTTGTGTCAAAATGCTGGTCCTTTAATAATGTCTATGGTTGCTTTTTTAACTCTAGATAGCATTCTATTTTCCTTCAAAAATAATTTCCCATGCATCCCCCTATCCTCTTAATCCTGGAAGACAGGATTCATTAGTATAGGTAGTAAAGTCATATCCTTGTTTAAAAGCTAAAATATATTTGGCTTTGCCTGATTTATTATTATCTTGGCCAAAGTATCTGGTACATATCAATAGCATGATTGTAATCCACAGATACTTTATTATTCTGCCGTTATAAGTAGAATCATCAGGATGTGCACTGCAAAGACAGAGAAACTGCCAGGATTCTGTGAGACTCTCTCCCATGAACCCAGTGGATCTAAACACATGAGGTGCTGGTCAACATGAACCTACATCAACATACCTCTGTCAGACCTGACACATCTGCCAGGAAGAAACATTCAAATTTACCATGTTAAAATTATAGAATAATTACTTAAAACTAGGGGTTTCTGTTGTAAGAGCTAAAGTAAGTCCTGAGGTGAATGGCTTTAGCGTGTATACCGTTGTTTATGCTAACGTGATCCATGTCCATTTCTATACTCTGCTCTGTATTTACCCTTAGCAGCTTTCAGAATCCCATAGAGAACTGCTACTCTGGGTCTTTAAGACAGTTCAAGATGCAGAAGTAAGCAAATACCTCGGCTTCCATGGTTTTATGATAAAAGCTAAAAATTAAATAATGACATTGAGTTCAATCAAACAGAATGAAGCAAGGGCTGGAGCCTGGTGTCTCTCATCGGGCCAACTCTGAGTCCTAAACACTCTCTCTTGACAACACTGAAGTTCTGAGCAAACATTCCGTGCATAAGACCCAACCTTCCAGTGGACCTGTAGGATGCATCGAGTGTTCTAGATTTGTCCTTTTGAATCTATTTTCAGACATCTGGAGAGCCTGCCAGCAGATTGTTTGAAACCAAGGGAAAAAAAATATTCTGTAACACATGAGTTTTCTGGTTCTAAAAAGGACATGTAAAGACTGTTGCCCAAACCAAGCATTTTGTGGCCATCCTGAGCAGAGCCAGAAGGCCTGTATTACCTGTCCTAGATGCTCCTGATTCTCTCTGGTTTGTTGTGTTCTACAGATGAAAAATCCAACCCTAGCAGATCACTGAAATAGCTACAGGTCGGTGAGGTAGTAAAGAAATATAGAAAGTGCTAAGAATAGCAGACTGCACATCTCGGGTGTGTACGCTAAAGTATGGAAGTCCAGTTTCCACTACTAGGGGACGAAAAGGCAAATCTGGGCCCAAAGGAAACTGAACACCAGGCCCCTTATTGGTTTCCAAAGTGTGTTCTCACTGCAGCCACTTCTGTGTTTGAATGGAAGACTACAAGAAATGATTTAAAAAGAAAGAGCATTTGCGTGTCAATGGTGGTGCACACCTTTAATCCCAGCACTCAGGAGGCAGAGGCAGGGGGATCTTAGTCCAAACACTAGCCTAGAATACAGAGAGAGTTCAAGGACAGCCAGGACTACACAGAAAAACCTTGTCTAAAATAAAATAAAATAAAATAAAATAAAATAGCATATTTGACACATTCATAGAGTAATGTTGCACAGTAAAAAGCTACTTTTCATTTTTTTAAAAATCAGGCATCTCTTTTTAAAGTATTTATTTTTATTTGATGTGTGTTGTTGTTTTTCCCGCATGCACGTCTATGTGAGGATGTTGGATCTCCTGGAATTGGAGTTAAAGACAATTATGAGCTGGCATGTGGGAGATGAGAATTGAACCTGCGTCCTCTAGAAGAGCAGCCAGTACTCTTTTTTTTTTTAATATTTTTATTTTCTATATTCTTTGTTTACATTCCAAATCATTTCCCCTTTCCCGGATCCCCTCTCTCCATATGTCCCATAAACCTTCTTCTCTCCATCCCTTCTTCAATAACCTCCCTCCTTTTTCTCTGTCCTTATATTCCCTTCCCATGCTAGATCAATCCTTTCCAGGATCAGGACCCTCTCCATACTTCTTCATGGGAGTCATTTGTTATGCAATTTGTGCCTTGGGTATTCAGGGCTTCTGGGCTAATTAATATCCACTTATCAGAGATTGCATTCCATGTGTATTCTTTTGTGATTGGGTTACCTCACTTAGGATGATATTTTCCAGATCAAACCATTTGCCTAAAAATTTTGTGAATTCACTGTTCCTAATTGCTGAGTAGTATTCCATGTGTAAATATACCACATTTTCTGTATCCATTCCTCCTTTGAGGGGCATCTGGGTTCTTTCCAGCTTCTGGCTATTATAAATAAGGCTGCTATGAACATAATGGAGCATGTGTCTTTATTGCATGCCAGGGAATCCTTTGGGTATATGCCCAGGAGAGGTATAGCAGGGTCCTCTGGAAGTCTCATGTCCAGTTTTCTGAGGAGCCTCCAGACTGATTTCCACAGTGCAGCCAGTACTCTTAACCACTGAGCCATCTCTCCAGCCTTACTTTCATTTTCTTCAATGATATTTTTGTAAAATAACCTGTGAAGTAAAGTTTGAAATTGTTTTAGGGCTGGGAATGTAGCTCAATTCATAGAGAGCCTGACCAGCCTGGCTAAGGTCCTGGGTTCCATACCCAATATGTACCCATGTGTGGTAGTATAGGCCTAGAACTTCAGTTGAAAGGTGGGTGCAAAAGAAGCAAAAAAATCAAGATCATTCTAATACTACATGCTACATGCTACATACCACATACCACATACTACATACTAGTGAGTTAAACACCAGCCAAGGTTTCAAGAGCTTGTTTTTTTTTTTTTAAGTAAGTAGGTAAGTAGGTAGGTAGGTAGGTAAGATGGGTGGTTAGATAGACAGAATAATCTCAAACCATTTTAAGATAATCAGAATAAAAAAAATGTCTAGAATAAAAATTAAAGTAGGATAAGAGAGATACTTCAGTGTGTAAAGTACTTGAGTTCAGATCCTCGACACCCACACAAAAGCCTTGTTTGGTAAAAAGAAATTGGAGACTAAGGAGGTGAGGGAGGAGGGCCTCTTAGTCAGCCGGTCCAGCTGAGATAGTAACTTACAAGTCCAGTTTCCGTGACTCTTTCTTTAAAATTAAGATGAATCCATTTTTCTCTCTCAATTCCTCTCTTTCCCTCTCCCCCTTGCCCACCTCTCTCTCTCCCTCTCCCACACACACACACACACACACACACACGTCATTTAATCTGTCATCTGAACTGACCTGGAGCAAGGCTTTACATTTAGACTGATGTACATTGTGTGTCTTCATGAGGAGGACACAGAGTAGATATTTTTTGTTGTTTTACTTACATAAACATGTTTGGATAACCAAGAATATTTTGTTGGCCATTATTCAAACTGTCAGTACTTAAAGCCAAAATAATAATTAAAATTTTGTGTTCATCAAAGGAATCAAGCCTTAGAGTGAGAAGGGAACCCATGGAAGAAACTGTGGAAATCAGATGTCTGAGAAGGGTTTCGTATCTAGAGTATATGGTGAGCGTGAATAATTATACAATTATTGTAACCCAGTTTTAAAATGGACGAAGAATAGATATTCAAAAAAAGATAAATAAATGGGGATCAGAAAGATAGCTCAGCAGGTAAAAGCACTTGATTTCAAGGCTAATGTCTGGAGTTGGTCCTCAGAGCTCATATGGTAGAAGGAGAGAACAGACTCCTGCAAGTTGTCCCCTAATCTCCACATGCCCACTGTGGCACAAGCACACACACACACACACACACACAATATTGTTTAAATTTTTTCTACAAAAGTTTACAAAAGGCAACAAGTACTAAATATTTGTTTGATGCTACTAACTAAGAAAATTATCAAAACCATAGTAGCTACCATCTCACACACCCACTAGGATGACTGCTGCCAAAGGAATAGATGGAAGAGCTAAGCCAGGAAGGGGAGAAGCTGAAAGTCAGGTGCAGTTACTATGGAAAACTGTATGGAAATTCCTCAAAAAAAAAAAAAATGAGAACTAGAACTATCGTAGATCCTAAGCATCCCACCACTGGACCAAGACCCACAGGAAATGAAATCAACATGTGGAGGAGATACCAGGGTCCCAGGGTCACTGCAGCGTTGTTTGGCAATGGTCCTGAGGTAGAGGCAACCCAAATATGCATATGAATGACCGATAGACGAAAAAGTGGTATTTTCATACAAATGGAATATTAAACAACCTTTGGGAAAAAAAGAGAAATCCTGCCAGATTGTACAGCATATATAAAGCTGGCAGACATAGTGCCAAGAAAAATAAACCAATCCTGAAGAAACAAATACCACATGATTCTGTTCACATGAAGTATTTTGAGTGGCCTAAAATCATAGAAACAAAAGGTTGAAGGGGGGGGTGGCCAAAGACTAAGGGGAGGGGAGAGAGGGAGGTAGCGCAGCGGTCTGAGCATACTTACACACAGTTAGGAAGGTAAATGTAATGTTAAGATCGGGATATTGTGTGAGTATGTGCTGGGTTTGTGTGTGCATGAGGACGTAATCACACTGAACCTGGAGGTTCCTGTTCTGTATCACTGATTGCCTATCGCTGTATCAAACATCATAACTAAAAGCTCCTTGGGGGTGAAGGGGTTTATTTGACTTACACATCCACACCACAGTCCATGATGAAGGGAAGTCCGAACAAGAACTCAAGGAAGGAATCTGGAGGTCGGAACTGATGTCGAGGCCATGGAAGAATTGTGCATACAAGACAACAAACAGGACCACGTTAATAAATTTAGATGTGCAGCAGGCAATCTGACCAAGGCATAGTTCTCAGCTGTAGTTCCTCTTCCTAGATGACTCTAGTTTGTGTCAAGTTGAAAAGCGAATTAACCATACCACGGAGGTATGGTTAGATTGACTGGCTAGTGAGCTCCAGAGATCTGCCGATCGCTGCGTCTTTGGTGGTGGGAAGAGAGATGCAACTCTCTGCACTCAGTGTCCCTTATGGGCCTCCTACCTCCACATGTGTTCACCATTAAAAACACACAAACAAAAAAAAAAGAAAAAGAAAAAAAGAAAGAACATCTCCTACCATCTCCACAAAAAAAAAAAGAGGAAAAAAAATGTTGAAACATTACAGCTTATGTTTAAGTGACATTATCTTCTACAATTTCTGAAAGGAAAACCTGTCAAGATCTCTTAGGTTATGTGTTGGGAGGGTGAAGGCCCTTATGCTCATGGAAATCAAGAATATTAAACATTCAGGATTGCCCTAAAAAAAAAAAAAAAAAAAAAAAGGAATGGACATTCAACCTGTTCTTCCATCAGAAAGCAAGGAACTGAGAGCTGTTAACAGCCTGGTCCTCTGCTGTTGGACCAGGCCATATCGGGCTCCCACAACCAGGACCAGAGGAGGTTAATATCCCAAAAGACCTCTAAGCTATTCATATGACCAATTCCAGGCCAGGTCCTTCCCTGGGCCCTTCAGCAAGTATAGGTAGCCTCTCTCCAGAAGCCATCATCTTGGAAGAAATGGCATGCATCCTGAGTTGAGTTTTAGTGTAATTATGCTTTCTTCTTCATTGCAGATTGTATTGCGCCAGAAAAAATTTTTCCAAATTATATTGTGTTTAAATATATTGGCATTAAACCACCTGGTATCATACTCCCCAAAGTTTGCTCAAAGTTGATAAAATTAATCTGAACTAATTTTCATTCTTACCTCTTTGCATATCCCTGCCTGCCTAGATACCTGCACAGACCCCTTAGCTGTATATAGGAAATAAACTAAACTTTTTTTTTTCAAGAAAGAGTTTCTCTGTATAGCCTTGGCTGTCCTAAAATTCAGAGATCTGCTTACTTATTTCTCTCAAGTACTGCAATTAAAAGCATGTGCCATCACTATCCAACAAGAAAATAAACTAAATTTTAAAAAGCAAGGTCTTCAATGTACAGTGGGATGTTTTAGTCTATGTGATTATACTTATCCTCTTGGGGGTACCGTTTACATCGATGTATTTGCCACTACTGCGCTAACAAAATTTGAGGTTGTCAAGACTAGAAAAATTCCTTCATCCCATTAAACTAAATGATCTCTTTGAGTTCTCACCTAGCTAGGCCTGGAAATACAGGTTTATATTTCCAGCTACCTTAGAAGCTGAGGATTGCAGGTTCAGGTCCAGCCTGGGCAACTTAGCAAGACAGTGTCTTAAAATACCAAATGATGTCCTCTCTCTTTCTCAGGCTGCTGGGAAGATGGCGGACCTTCAGATGGAGCATGCTTACCAAAAGCAGCCTACGAACTTTCAAAACAAGAATCATGTTTTGCAGCCAGGCAGTGATGGCACATGCCTTTAATCCCAGCACTTGGGAGGCAGCAGCAGGCGGATTTCTGAGTTCGAGGCCAGCCTGGTCTACAGAGTGAGTTTCAGGACAGCCAGGGCTACACAGAGAAACCCTGTCTCAAAACAAAACAAAACAAAACAAAACAAGACAAACAAATGAACAAACAAACAATCAAAAAGAATCCTGTTTTGCTGGGAGAAACCAGCAAGGAAAAACTTCCTTGGTACTACAAAAACGTCGGTCTAGGCTTCAGTATGCCCAGAGAGGCCCTCAAGGGCACCTACATAGACAAGAACTGCCCCTTCTCTGGCAATGTCTCCATCCCGGGTTGGATCCTGTCTGGTAAGTGACGAAGATGAAGATACAGAGTCGTCGTCATCCACCGGGACCACCTCCATTACATCCAGAAATACAACCACTTTGAGGTGCGTCACAAGGACATGTCTGTGCACCTGTCCCCATTTCAGGGATGTACAGATTGGCAACATTGTCACTGTTGGAGAGGGCAGGCCCTGAGCAAGACTGTAGGATTCAATGTGCTCATGTCACCAAGGCTGCTGGCACCAGGAAGCAGTTTCAGAAGTTCTAAGGGGACTCTGGCCAATGCCCTAGAACAAATAAAGTTATTTTCCAACTTAAAAAAAAAAAAGTGAGAAAAGGGATATCATGTGACCCCATGATAGAGCAGACGTGGAACAGTACAGCTATGCAAAGCCCTGGGTTTAATCCCAATGCCATATAAAAAAAAAAATCAGTATAAATCACTGGTTATCTGGTGCTATAGCTACACACAAGAGACTCATACACCCTCCTTTGAAGTATTTTTGTTGGCACGGATGAGTCCTATAAAATGAAGAGTACTTTATTTTTCTTTTCTGGAGTCCTCAAACACTTTCCTCTCCATTTATATAGCTTATTTGAATAATGAAAAGTGTCTCTTCCTTTAAGTTTTTGAAAGAAAAGGGTATGCCTGGGTCAGAAAGAATAGAAAAGACAGCGATATGAGATTCAGAGTCTACCTCTGCGTTGCCCCTTTAATTATTTTCATTCACCAAGTGCTTATTGAACATGACTTTGTGCCACATGAGTTTGCAAATAGAGGAGCCAGGGCTGAGAGACAAGAACAAGGAGTTCCCTTCCACCCGAGTGGTCCAGGGCTGGAGCAAGAACAAGAGCAAGAGAGAGAGAGTCCAGAGGAAGGGCACGCCTCACTGCAGCTCGGATGCACGCAGGAACGCTAAGGCGCCGGAGAGGATCCAGTTCTCAGAAGAGGGTCTAGTAAGCTTTTCAAGTACATGAATTGAGTTATGGTATAGAGACTGGTGACCTGCTGTGCTCTGGTCCCTGAGGACAAAGGGAAATGACCTTTAACTTGGATGGGGTCAGGAGGTTGTGCTAGAGTCAGAGACCAGCAGGGCAGAAAGGTACAGACAGGTCCCTGACTCTGAGCCCACATGGTGAAAGGAGAGAACCGTCTGACCTCCACATACATCACACACAATTTAAAAAAATAATAATAATAATGTCATAAAAATAATGTAATAAAAATAAAGTAATTTAAAACAATATAATAGGGGAAGAATGTGCCAATGGAAGCGAGCTCCAAGCGCAGGCGCCATAGGAGATTGGAGGTGGTGGTGAGAAGCGGCATCTGGAAGGAGAAGGGGGGGGGGGGGGGGTGACTGAACGCTGAGGATCAATGCGTGGAATCCAGAGCAGCTTAGAAGTAGAGCTCTCACTCTTGAGTTTCCCACAATGTCTTGCTCTTCATTATACTTTCTGGACTGCCATAGGATGACATCACATCCGACTGTACATTTTGTGAAAGTCTGTCTTGTCTGACATTTGGAAAGTACGCTGTCCAAGGCGCCCATCAGCCGCGATGAAACAGCAAGTCATGCCGACTGACTTGGAAGAACACAAATCTTGACTAATTCATCAGCTAACCAGCGACAGATGCAAATACTACAGACGCACTTCCAGCTCTCCCAGTCGTTCATCAAACACAGCACGTAGTAGTTATTCCTTGTCCCGAAGAGGGTGTGACACACACTGGCAGTTTCTATTTAAATCCCGGGCAATCGAAAGTCCTCCAAATGCCAAAGTGTTTAAGAACAGCTGGGTTCCCATGCCTTAAAGAAACAGGCATGTGTACCACACAGCAGTTTTCTCTGAAAGCATTTTTTTCTTCAAAACATATTACCTAGAAATCTTATGATAGGGACTAGAGAGGTAGCTCAGAAGTTAAAAGCTCTGGCTACTCTTGCAGAGGGCCTGGGTTTGATTTCTGAGTACCCACAGGGGTTGCTCACAACCATCTGTAATTTCAGTTATAGGGGATCTGAAACCCTCTTCTGGCCTCCAAGGGCGTCCTACACAAAGATGAAGCACAGATACACATAAAAACACCCATATTCATACATTTAAACAAACAAACAAACAAACAAACAATAAAGAGAAGTATTTTCAAGACCTTGTTCCCTAGATACGCTCTTGCCTCATGGCTTCCCTTCCTTAAAGCATGTCTTCCCCAAGCATACACTTTACTTTCATATATCTCAACTGCAGGTCAGATTCTATTCTTAAGGACCAAGAAGAGTGCTGTGGTGACAGACGCATGCATGTCCCTGCATACATTTGTGAGTTGAGCATAGTTGGGACATGTCTTTAATTTATCATCATATTGTTCAGATACTGGCCTTAGCCACTGATTGAAGGGGTATTTTGAATCAGTTGTCAAGAACAAATTGTTGCCATCTGTAAAATAAATGACTGAAGGTATGGCTAGCATAATAAAAGTCAAGAATCCAGATGAGTAAGGAGAGCGATACTGTCAAAATCAAAATCTTGCTTTTGTCTCTGTCCAACTTGCATGGATGGAGAGACAGCTCGGGCAGCAATGACAGCGCAGAGAGGCCAGGCCTCCCACTATGGTGCCAAAAATAAGAGCCCTGATGGGGCCTTTGCAGTGCAATAGAGGATCCAGGAGTGCCAGACGGAGGGGGCATCCCCTGGACTTGCCCACAGCCTGGTTCCTCCAGCTCTTCCAATTGTAAACTAAAGCAACACAAAGTCACGTCCAAATCGCTGAAGGAAGACAAGCCAAAGTGCACGTGTTCTGAATCTTAACTGTACTGTCACCAACATCTTCTTATAGCTGGGGAAATTCAGATGACAGGAATAAAAGACCTGACTATTCAGCATATGTTGGACAGGGATTGCTCTCTCTCTCTCTCTCTCTCTCTCTCTCTCTCTCTCTCTCGTTGAATTGTGATTGGAAACAGTCATGGGGTATTAGGCCCTGACACTGAACTGTTCCTTTATACTGATACTTCCAATTCATATTCTGTTGGGACCTGTATTGCCTGCCCAGGGTAATTCTGGACAGCAATCAGTAAGCACAGGGCCGGGAGTCAAACACAAGCATCCAGGCAGCAGGTTGCTCCTGACCAGCCCCTATTGCTGTTCTTTTATAACTAATTACTGCTGCAAACTCTCATCATAAACTGAAACACACACATACAGTGAAGTGCTACATGTCTGTCTCATCACCTATTAATAAGATTTGTTTTCTAAGAAAAAGGTAGAAGGACGGTTCAGCCGGTACTCACAGAAACTAAAGATCAGGTGGACTGTTGGCTTTTTAAACTGTTTCAGAGTAAAGATAAAGAGAATAATTCATAATGTTTTCTAAAGTGAAATAAATCAAACAAAGTAGCTCGTAGAAGCACTATGATCCCGGGATCTAAAACATGAAAAGCACATATGACATAAAATAAAAGAGAAACACAAAGAATTGAAATGTATCAAAATGTTAGTGGTTTGTTCTAAAGTCAAACTGAAGTCTTTTTCCCCCTGAATTTTGTAAAAATTTGGGATGAACATGTATTTTATAATGTCCTTTTATGTGCATTTTACATGTCCTTATAACAAGAAAAAAGACATTAAACATTATCCTTAAGACATACAGATTTTTAAAAAGTGTGCACTTGTTAATTCAAGGGATTTGTTTTTCAAATCCTATTAGCACTTAGTGTTCCTGTCACCAGCACCCACCTTTTCCTTTCTTCCCTCTTTATTTCTCAGTGCTAGAGATTGAAGACAGGGCCTTGCTGGGGCCAGACAAGCCTCTTTCCCAGACAGGCCGTCACTTTTAACTGCAAGGCAATGTTGCCCTGAGGCTTAAGATATCCAGTTTCCAGAGACAAACATACATCTAGTGCTGTTGGAGACAGTCTCCTAAAGACTTGGAGTGTCTGAGGAAGGGCCACATTTCCCAAAACACTTATAGATGATCACAGTTAAGGACTGATTCTTCTGACTGCCCTGTCTAGTGTTTTCCATGACTCGGTGCTGCTGTGTTTTGAGTGAGAATCGCTGAAGCCACAACAAAACCAGTACTTGAGGAAACCGGCAGGAAAGGAACACACAGATGAAATGTGTGTGCTGCTCACAGCAATCTTTAAAATCCAGCACGAAACCAGATTCGCTCTCAAAATGCCATGAGCCTTTCAGAGAATCCTATCTGGAGGAATGATTATATTGGGTTTAGAGAGATACTTCAGCTTGATTTTTTTATTTTAATAGTAACACAATTCAAGACTTAAATGAAAACATCTGGTTTCGTTTTCTTTACTGATTAGGATAAAGAGAGACTCTGAGTCGCGCGAGCATAACCCTGCCATTTATTTGATATGCAAATAAAGTTCCTGGCTTGAGTGCAAGTTTTATACTTTGACTGTGCCTTCAGAGCTAATTACTTTACATATCCCCTCCCGGACTCAGAGCAAGCTTGAAGAATCGCTATTCATTAAGAAACTAACTCATCCTTCTTGCAAAAATGGCTACAGGCAGAGCCACCCTTCCAAGTAGACTCTCATTAATTAAAATCCAGATGGGTGAAATAGACATCAGTTCTGTTTCTTTCTCCACCCATTCCCCCAAAGGCTGTGACCCAAACCCAAAAGTGAAAGGTCGTCAACGGAGAGGAGGAGGGGACTACATGGCTTGCTTGGTGGTATAACATGCATGTCTATCACAGATATAAAGTAGGTTCAGACTTGCCCCAATCTGTCTTCACAGTGCCTTTTTCTCACCAACCCTGCCTATTCACTCCCCCAAGACAACAAAGAAAAAAAACAAACAAACAAACCAGCCCACAATCCTTCTCCTTTCATTCAGTCCTCTGCGACAGGGGCTCAGACATTTCCACCCTTGCTAGGGACAGCCTTGTTTGGGCTCTGTGTCTCTCAAAGACAAATGCCATTCTGGATCTCACCAATGCTCAGGGTCCAGTTCTAGTGCAGCCTCTGACTTAAAGTCTCTCCTCATAGGGCATCACTTCCTGGGTGAGTCCTGAGTGGTCACTGACCAATGCAGAGTACCACCAGCCTGCTAAGTATTCATCCGCATCAGGCAACTGGACATTTCAGAAAAGGAGGGCCTGTCTTCATCCTGAGTGTTGATTTGATCAGGCTCAAATATAAGGTAGTTATGTCTGGGCCAGGAGGAGATGCGAGGCTGGCAGAGTAGTTGAGCATTTACTTAACATGCTTGAAGCCCTGGGTTCCATCCCCAATGGCGCAAAAATACTCCAAGACTGAGAAAGAGATACCAAAGGAGAGCCCAAATAATGGGATCCAAATGTATATTTTACAGTCAAATGTCAAGGTTTCATTTCACAGTATTCCTAAATTTGAAGTGTGTGTGTGTGGGGGGGGGGGGGAGGCAAAAACACAACATATACCTTCATTTATTTAGCAAGCAAAGAATAAATGGAAGAACGAGCTGTAAATCACAATCAAGTGAGCTTCAAACAATAAACTCCAGTTCAGCAAGCCAGGATTCGGCATATTGTGTAACACATTCAAACTGACAACTGATTTCATTTCAACAGAGGACACAGCCTACACCACTAGAACTGCATTCCCGCACAAGCCTGCGTTCTCTCCCCTCCCAGAGCTGGATAGCAGCAACTGTGATTTCTTTTTAATTTTCACTTTTACTATTCTTTAATTATGTGTATGTGTGCATGTCTGCATGTGGGGGAGGTGCCTGGCCTCAGAGGCCAGACACATTGGATCCCCTGAGCTGGAGTTGTTGGGGCTGGGAACTGAGCTCTAGTTCTCTGCTGGAGAAGTTCACACTCTTAACTGCTGAGCCATCTCTCCAGCCCCAACCATTGTTATTTATAACCCATCGAAGTTCACAGCAGCCACGATATCATAAAATGCCTGCTAAACAAATCAACTAGATTCAGTTCTATTTTGAGTACTCACCAATCAACCTAGCTCATAGTTTAGCCAGTAATAAACTGGCAAATCACATGTTAAAAAACAAAAAACAAAAAACAAAAAACACAGTTTCATTAGCCAAAAAAAAAAAAAAAAACAGTCCCGTGCTGAACATTTAAAGCCACATCTGTTTTGCTTACCACAACTATAACAAGTAAAACAGAAAAAAGAAAAAGAGGCAGAGGCACAGCTGAGCTGACAGTTCCAGACATGTCTGACCTATTGAGTGGCCGCCACCCTCACATTTCCCCCCACTTAAGACCCATCATGGGGAAAAAGACCAAAAAAAAAAAAAAAAAAGAGGAAGAAGAAAGCCTCCTGAGTTCTGATACTCTGAAAAATAGAAAGAAAAGGACGGTTTTGCTTAATTCAAGTATTGAGTAAATACTGTTGCTTAATTATTTTTAAAAAGAGACACTAGTGGTTATTCTTCAGTCATGTGTTTAATTTGTAAAAATGAGGCTACACAATAAGACACTTGTCCCACTCAGAAACAGTTTTGCTGCCCAAAACTAAACAGCACCACCCACCTACCCCAGCTCCATCACAACACTGGTAACATGGCCTCACATGAATTCTTAAATACCAACACTAGGATGACAAGCCTAAAACCTGCTAACAGGGAAAGGCACAAAGTGAAAATGTATCCCCATTGTAAAAATAAGTAAAATATATATTCAAGAAATGGGTGCTTCTGGGAATAAGAGTAAGTTCCCACAGGGTTGCTCTGTTGGGTGACTGTTTTACAAGGACAAGTGTAGTGGAACACGCTTGCAATCCCAGCACTTGGGAGGCAGGACGACCAGGGACTCAGGGCTATCCTCCACTACCCAGCAAGCTGGTGCTGGCCAGAACTACCTGCGACCTTATGTCAACTAAAAATAACTAACTAGAAAAGGAAAACAATTTTTTGTTACTGCATGAATCCTCAGTCATCGAGTTCACACTCCATCCTAGGCACCACAAATGTTCCAAGAACCCACAGGAAAAAACAAAACAAAACAATATAAAACTCAGATTTGTAAACATGTCTGGTATTGACTTCCCAAGCCGTGAGTCTATTTCTGTATCCATGATTAAGGTGGACAGGAGATAAAAACCACACTGAATATTCCTCCAATCAATATTTCAAAACAATTAAATCAGCATTCATTAATATCAACAGCATAGCAGCAATGACCAAAGAGCCCCCATGCTGGCCTTGGCCACCACACGCCTGCTCCAGGAAGCTCTATCCGATGCTGACACGGTCCCGGAGGATGCAGTTAGAAATCGGGCAGAAACAACAGAAATGTGTACAAATGGCACAATTTCCCCTGCAACTGGGGGTGGGTGGGGAGGGGCCTTTAATTTTAACCCAATTTGGCTTTTCTTGCCTATAATTTTCAATACTGCCAAGTTACAAGTTAAAGATTGTGCCAGGTTTTCAGTTTTGTAAGCAAAGAAAGAAAGGTCAGCATTCTTTCTTTAAATGTATGTGTGTCTCTGTGTTTATACCTGATGAAATCAGTAACATGTGAGGTTCTTATTCAAGATTCCCCAAATTCCCTGCTTCTCACTTGAGTGCTCGCTTCCTGTCAGAACATAAAAAGTGAGTATCTAGTCCTGATGAAACTGGAGAAATGCTGTTTCCAGTTACAAATGCCGGGATCACCGCTGTGTGATTCGGGCAGGAGCAACTCACCACCCTTCTGGATCTCTGTTCTCACGTGACTCCCATCACAAGGGTAGCAAAGGGGACACTTTCATCCTGCACGAGAATAAATCTAACCTCTAGAAATGTCCCCAAAGCAAACGGACAGCCAGAGGCAGCTAGCTGCAGTAGAGGTCACAGTGATGTTGGTGGAGAGCTGGGGTGACTTCCCACTGGAGTAGTCCCGAGCTCAAGGAGGCTTTCCAGAAGCTCTGCCAGCATTACAACAGGAGAGGCCAATCGGCCTTCCCCAGACTTCTGCTTTGTAAGAAAAACAAAATACTGAGATGGACTTTCAACTGCAGATTCTGGAAAACAGTTACATAGGGCCTTTTAAACCTCAGCTCTATTCCCAAAGCTTGGGCCTGGGAAGCCAGAGAAGCGACCACATGGACACTAGCTTAGGTGTGAGGGAGGAAAGTTGACACACACTGTGTATGTCTCCCTTGGTGCAGCCATTCTCAAGGCAATTTGACCCCATAAATTAAAGGTCCGAAAAAGTATGCCTGACATAGTAATCAGACAAAGACACACACAACAAATAAAGGGTACTCAGCGCAGCATCACCCATGAGAGAAAAAGACTGGAAAGTACCCCAAACATTTAATAAGAATTTTATTAGGCCGAATTTTATTAGGAAGTATGGTATACACCCACACACACACACACACACACACACACACACACACACACATATATATATCGTGACCAATGCTTTTAATTCTAACACTCTATGAGGTCAGGACCAGCCTGGCTTACCTAGCAAGTTTTCAGCTATCAGAGTCACATAGTGAGACTCTGTCTCAAAATAAACAAATAAAATGTGGTGTCTGCTTTCTTAGATTACGGCATGTAAATTTTTTAAAAAACATGTTATTGAGCAATATTTAGTGAGGTAAGATATATTCAATGCTATAAAAGTTAAAAGCACATTCAGATGATATATTTGTTTATACTGCACTGTAAGATACAAATGATGGTACCTAGCCTGCAGGTCCCCCCCTCCTCCCAGTTTGACTCACCACACGGGGCAGGAGGTTGACATCAGTAAAAGCATTACCTCTAGGTCAGTGGTTCTCAACCTGTGTGTTGAAATTCCTTTGGGGTGGGGTCACATATCCTACATTATGATTCATAACAGTAGCGAAATGACAGTTATGAAGCAGCGGCGAAAATAAAGTTTTGGTTGAGAGTCAGCATAGCATGAAGAACGATTTTAAAAGGGTTGCAGCATTAGGAAGGTTAAGAACAACTGGTCTAGAAGGATAATAAGAGAAGCAAACTTGAGCACCAGAGAGTTGGTTCAGTGTGGACCAGGACCCTGCACCACATCGGGGAACTCCACAGCACCCAGCTCCCTTTTGGGCCGCCTTGAGCATCTGCACACATGCCCATACCAACATGCACATGAATACAAACAAAAACTTAAAGCAAAAGAAAATTTATTTCCTTTTTTATGACTTTCTGTATTTTTCAAACTTCTTACAATGAAAATATATTTGCATAAGCAGGTGAAAAATGAACTAGTTTTTAAAATCAGCCATGAGTGTTCTTCTTGCAAAGAAATGGTTTCTTCCATTTTTGCTTTAGCAATGCAACCTGACTGTCTCCCTGTACCTAGAAAGGTCAGGCTGAACTTCACCAAGTTTTCCCACTTTGCCCCTGAGTCTTTTTCCTGAGTTAGCAGTGGCAAACAGTTATAGAAAATTAGACCATAAGAACCAAGTGTCTCCTAAGTTTTGGTTTAAGTAAATGAGAGTGTGTGTGGTCCAAGAATTTGTTAGTGGAAATGAACACCCAGGGGGATTATCATGCCTTTGATCTAAGCTGATGAAAGTGTTGGTGTTTCCTTCCTTGATTACAACTGGATTCAAAACGATGGTATTCTGTTAGTTTATCTATTCAGTTGTTAAATGCTACATACCTCTTGTGTGGTGACCTGGTGCTAGGTTCGCAATTCAAAGAAGGAAGGGCTGGTCTCCCATATGCCAAATCACAGTCACCTTCAGCCATAGCTGGTCTTCTTTATTTACTAGCCTTTTGGTCAAGGTTTCATTTGAAGGTCTGGGGGGAAAATGGCTCAGCAGGGAAGAGCGCATATTGCCTGTGCTGAGACTGCAAGATGAGTTCGGTTCCCAGCATTCATGCCAAGCAGCTCACAACTACTTAGAACATCAGATCCAGGGACCTGATGCTCTTCTGGCTTCCAGCCTCTGACCTCCAAGATACACAAGATTTAGGGCCTTGTTTTTTATGGAAAATCCAGGCTCCACCTCTAGTAAATTTGCCTCTAGAGGAGTGAAGTGAATTGTACCACTTTGCATTTTTGTTTTCAAGACAGGATTTCTCTGTGTAGTCCTGGCTTTCCTGGAACTAGCTCTATATAACAAGTTGGCCTCAAACTCAGTGATCCTCCTGCCTCGACTTCCCAAGTGCTGGGATTAAAGGTGAGTACCCACCAATGCCTGGCATTGCATAGTTTTAACAAGTTATCTTGATGTCTTCCAGGTTTGAGAAACGGGGTGGGGGAGTAAGGGGGGTGAGGGGGTGGGGGGGGTGGGGGGTTAGGGGTAGGGTGGGGGGTGGGGGGGATACCAACCTGGACAGATATAGCTCAGTATATTCCTAGATTCAAAAAGACTTTAAACACCTGTTACAGCACATTTTATAATATGCTGTAATCTATGTCACCCATAGCCACTCTGAAGACTTCCCATCAGATTTGCCCATACCGGGGTTAATTCCCTACTTATTCAGATGCTTAGACTCCTATCTTTCTCTTTCTCGGCAGGAGAATGTCATCACATCCCTTTAACACTGTAAGGGAAGCTGGGAGTTCTTTGGTTTGGTGGCATCTTGTCTTATTGCTTGTTTAGTTTTGAACATGTTGTGTTTTGAATGTGACATATATCCATACCTACATGCTCATGCATTTGGGGGGCCCTTGTTCCCCCATCTTGTGCTATACTTTGGAAGGTTGTTGAGCCCGGAGGCGGAGCCTTCCTGGAGGAAATGAGTCACTGGAGCCAGCCTTGCGGTTTAGGAGCTCACCCCCACTTCCTGTGCACTATCTTTTTTTTTTTTTTCCTGATGAAAGGTGACCAGCTGCCTTCCTCACACTCCCACCAGCAAATATCTGTGTCCTTTTCACACAAACCTAGATATTATCTGGAAAGAAGGAATGGTAACGATGCCTCCATAACATTGCCTGTAGGCAAAGCAAGGCTGTGGGGCATTTGCTTGATTAATGATTGGCATGGGGGGCCCAGCTCCTTGTAGTTGCTGCTGCTCTTGGTTAGATGGGCCTGGGTTCTATAAGAAAGCAAACTGAACAAGCCAAGGGGAGCAAGTCAGTCAGCAGCACTCCTCTGTATCAGTTCCTATCTTCGGTTCCCTTGCATTTCCTCAGTGATATACTACAACCTCAGTGTTGGAAGATGAAATAAACCCCTTCCTTCCCAGATTGGCTTCGGCCATGGTGTTTATTACAGTATTAGAAGATACACCTCTGGGTACAAGGCAATGCTGTGACCCCAATTGCTGCACTTCCCATGCCAGCAGGGAGACTCCAGGCTAACCCCCTCCCATATCTCCACTCTGCTCCACACATAGTTCCTCTGCTCTTTGTGTTCCAAGGATACCAACTTGTAATTAGCCATCCTCACTTCACCCTGGCCATGCTCCCATCTGCCCCCCCTCCCATAGCATCTCTTCATCATTTCTCTATAGAAAACACAAATCTGGACTGTAAACTCTAGTAGGGCAAGAGCCATCTTGTTGGCTCTCTCAAGCTTGTGTTTCACATGCAACAGGTACTTAATAAACAACGTAATTGTTAGCTGAATTGCTGTCTTCTGGCAAGTGGGGACAGGAACAAACACTTGACCGAAGGATGAGTTGAAAGGAAACAGAACGAAGCTTAAATAACACATATTCAGTCAGGAGAATGTGCACTTCAATCTGAGCTGGGTCTCAGCTCTGGCTCTGTGCTCTCCACCTCTAGATGGGCTTACCAGCCTTCCTCTGACATTGGGCAAGAACTACCCTAATGCCCCATCCCTATACACACACACACACACACACACACACACGGGGGGGGGGGGGCAGGGGCCATCCTGTCTGATGGATGCTGTCATGCTTCTCCTAGGGTCACATGGGACTCCCTTCCAAATGGGCCACAGAAGTCTCTTACCATAGGGAGGCCCACATGCCCAACATATGCAAAACCTCTCCCAGTGCCCCAGCAGGTGATCAACATCCTCTCTCCCAATAAAGGAGAGCATACCTCCATGTACTTAGCAGAGAAGGTAGGCCTGTACCCAGCCCTCATTGGAAGGAGAGAACAAACTGTAAAATGTACTTGGAGAAGGCAATGAGCCTTAAGTTCACTGATTGCAAATTTGGAAAACAGAGGTAATGCTTAGTCAAAGAAGAAACAGGAGCTAACTTCTGCCCAGAGGTTAATGGGTCCTGGAAATACCCTTGTGAATTCTCTACCTAAATTTAGTCTTGGTGTCTGAGGCTTCCCTTCAGCCCTCCTGGGGTAAACCCTAGCGGATCTTAGGCAAGCCCTTCTCCAGTGCCTAGAAGACCTAGGCCTCTGAACCTCCCAGTGGGCTCCAGGGCTTTTGGGACCCCCACTCTGAGTGCTTCTGCTGGCCAGTACTGGCAGGATTCAGAGAAAAGAGTTCTCCCCTTCTCCCTACCAGAATTGTTTGAGCTCTGACGTTTGAGAAGCAGTTTCCCCTGTGAGCCCCTCGCTCTCCGGCCAAGCCGCTCAAATACCTGCGGCTTCGCTGCTGCGTGGGAGCCCGCGTGGGTTTCTCTCGGCTGCTGCTTCTTCATTCTCCTGGCTCCGTCCGGATACCTGCATGTCTGCAGAACACCCAAGGGGCCAAACAGGGAGGTAAGGACACTATCAGTCCCGGCAGACCAGACGCGACCGGGTTGGCCCCCCATGAACTCAGATGGAAAAGTTTTACAAGGCAATCCGGGCTGCGGGGGTGCGGTGGAGTCCAGGGCCGAGCTCAAATCTCAGTTCTCAAAAATAAGAATATATCCTGGTCACGCTGACGCAAGGACCCCAACTGTCCGCAAGAAGTGTGGACTGGCCCTCCCTGCGCCGCGTCCAGTTTGAACAAGGCACGGGGATCCACGGTTCTCCCGCAAGGAGGACTTTGACGAGGCTCGGGCCTGAGCCCCAGACCCCAGCTCCCAGAATGACTCAAGCGTTTCGGTTTTTTCCCCAATTCCGAAGCAGACGTGCTGCTCTGAACTTCGCATGACCTCCTCCGCACCGCGCTCACCGTTCCGCGCAAGAAAGAACCCGGCGCGGGATTCCGGAGAAGTCACAGTGGAGCCTCCGGATTGCAGACCATTGGAATGGAAACTGGAGATAAGTGCGGAAAACTGGTGTGTGGTACACTTTTCTAGAACTAGCGAACCTATCAAAAGAGATAGTCCTGGGGTTGCAAATGCGCTCCTCTATACGTGAAGAGATTTCGTAAGGGCGCGTGTGTGCAAACATTGACACCAAGTTATTACGCATGACGCCATAATTTTGGTGTAGTGTTAGAGACAAATGCGCTGACTCCAAGGACGCATCTCTAAAAGAGTTCCACGCCGATTAGGTGCGTCTCTTCTTTCCCGAGTGGATAACCTGGATCCAGGGGACTGAGACCTGTTGCAAGGAAAGGTCACCTGCTATACTCGCCCAGTCGTTTGTATTAAATGAGAGAGAGAGAGAGAGAGAGAGAGAGAGAGAGAGAGAGAGAGAGAGAGAGAGAGAGAGAGAGAGAACTGTTAATTCTCTGCTATTTAGAGGGCAGTGCTAAGTTGTCAGGAAACTCACTTTCTGTCGGTTTACTCCCCGTGAAAGGGCCACAAAGAAAATAATCCAGGACTAGGTGACCCTGAGCAATGTCACAAAATGGCCAGCTCTCAGTCTCCAGTGTCTCCACACCCAGGACAGGAGGGCGTAGGTAGGTTTTCCCCGCTCGTGGGTGTCAAACGCTTTCTCCAGTTTCCGATTTTATGCTTTTAAAAATGTACTTAAACCTCTAGCAAAAAGAAAATCGGCCAAATTGTTTAAAAATACAAATTGCCTTCTGACAGATACAAGGTCAAGCTAGGTCAGCAGTGGGCGGAGGCTGCTCCACCAGAGATGCCAGAAATGAGTAACAAGCCACCAATTTCGTTCTTCCTAAAGAAATAGGTAAAGGGAATCAAGAAGGGTGAAAGCTACTATTAGTGTCACTGAAAAACTCAAATTAATTTAATGTGTTTCAGATTTATATGTATGCAACCACAGTACTTTTATTCTGCCTAGCTATTTCCATTAAGTTTTAATATCTTATTAAAGTTCCCTGGGTAAATTTTGTGAGTTTTTCTGTGAGTGGAGATTACCTTAACCAGAAGCAAAGTTTAACATAATTTCCCTAGACACTGGGAAGTCTGTATCTTCTGCCAACATTTTTAAGGGCAGAAAGAAGTGAAAGGAGGTCAGGAGATTAAATGCACCTACTATGTGCAGGCGCCGGATAAGACTAGCGTAAACATTTTATTTCACATTAATAACTGCCTATCCATAAAAGATCTTAAAAAAAAAAACACCTGAAATTTCTATCTTCTTCCTCCAAACTAAGGTGTACAGCTTACATAATTTTATTTTATTCGCAAGAATTTCGTTTTTAATACTTCCTTATTGGAATTAAAAAATAGTCAAAGAAAATGAGAAGATTCATACTTAGTAATATTTAAGGTTTTTTAAAAAAAAAAACGGATTACACAGTTTAGTATTCATATTTGTCTTCAAAATAAGCGGAGTTGTGGCTTAGTACATGGTGATTTTCTCCTAACTCTTTAAGTTCCTATAAAAATAAAGTCCTGTCAGTATTGGGATGGAAAGGAGCTTGTAATAGGGAACACTTCGTTGTTGCGGGAAGGAAGGGAGGGAAGGAGAGGGAAGAAGGGAGGGAGAGAGGGAGGGAGAGGGAGAGAGAGAGAGAGAGAGAGAGAGAGAGAGAGAGAATGAGAGCAAGCTCTGCTCACACCCAAACAATGCACAATTAGCCATGGCTGCACATTAAAAAGAACCAAAAGCTGGTTGTTTTTGCGAGCATCTGTAAACTGCGATGTAGGGGCTGAGGTGAGAGGGCTATGCATTGTTGTACGAGGTGTGACTGAAGCAAGCACATGGAAAAGAAAAATAAGACAAAAACTAAGAGTGGAGAAAGGGGAGGGGCAGAGGAGAGAATCAGGTGAAAATGGGGAACAGCATCCAGGAGCTATGGAAAACCGTCAAATCTTCAAATTTTCAATTCTTTCAATTAATGGGATGGGGGGGAGGTCTCGCTATAATTGAGGATAAATGGTTGTCTGATGCAAGTCTGTTATTCTATTTGTGCTGGGGGAAGGGGATGTTTGTTTTTCCAGACTATAAAAAAAGTTATTTCGAGTTTCAACCAAATATTTTGACTGGGTGATCTCGAAAGCCAGGCTAAGCATGTCCTGCTGTGATTCCCTGGAGGTGACCAGCCTTGCACTCAACGCACCCCACGCCCCGCAGCCTGAGGAGTAGAGCCTCGCAGCCCACGCCCGGGCAGGCGGGGTGGGGACACAAAGTTCAGATACCCTCGGAGGCCTGGCTTTAGGCTCACTTTGGTTTTCTTCTGGAAGGGGAAATGGGCGTAGTTCAGTGAGGATTTTCACTTTACAAACTTGGGAAACTGGGTGGTTTTCAACTGGGCTGCTGGTGGCCGAGGCTCCCTTTCCTCGCCGAGGGTCACAGGAGCGCGAGGCGAGAGGTGCTACTTTCGACGAGCCTCCTTCTCCCTAGCTTTGAATGGCGAAGCACCTCCGCCGGCTTTGAAGGCGATTTGGCGACCTCAGGGCCCGCGCTCCGCACCAGTCCAGCCCTGCTCGGGGAGAACCCCAAGGGGGAGTCTCTTCCCGCGTACCGAGTCAAGTGCCCAGGCACTCCCAGGACATAACCGTTTCCAGGGCTCCCTGCTGCGGTCTCCGGTCTTTTCTCACCCTCTTTTTCTTTGGAAGCACCCCCTCCCGCCCCCCCCCCCGTAGCAGAAACTCTGACCTGCAACCTCCCCTTGCTCCCTGATGATCCCACCCGCCCCCCAGCCCCGGACCCTACCCCGACACCGAGTGAACCGAGTCACCGTCCCCACACCCCAGCGCGTCGCGCCTTATTTAACCGCTTCAAGGTTTCCTGGACTGGGTGGGCGGAAAACGGAGGGTTCGGCTCCTGCACCTCTTTGTAGCCCCTAGCCCACGCAGAACCCTCGCCAGAAACTGGCTGGATTGTGAAAGAACCCGGTGGTGGACGTGGGTGGAACGCTACCTTGGGACTTGTGCAGTGTTTGGCACAGTCTTGGGTACACTAGTGTTTCCCCCAAGGGGGTTTTCTTCGCCTCGCAGCGAGCGCGAGGTGTCCGAGGTTTTTTGCAACTAACCACGATGCAGTCTCTTCTCCCTTTCTCCAGCCCGCTTCAAGACCTCTGATCTACAACCTTCAACTTTCTCCTTTGGTTGAAGTCAGCCGCAGCTTAGCGACCCCAGCTGAGGCCGCCGCTGCAGGGTTAACTCAAAAGCTCGGCGCCCAGAGGTCGCCTGAGGCCCTGTGGGTCCAGGCCAGGCGCGGCTGTTTGCAGGAGGAATTCCAGGAGGACTCTAGCAGGGCATGCAGCCGGCTAAAACAGGCGTTCCCTTTTCCAGACCATATTCCTCATAAAATCTAAAGCCAGATGCATCGCTTGGGCATGCTCCCATTTCACCTCGAGAGGCGTGGATTTATTTCCAAACTGGAAATAGCCAAGGTGTCTGACGCGGGTTCCAGTGGCAAGCGCAAAGGACAGGGGTTTCGATGGCTCTAAGGACTGCACAAAGGGACAGCAGTCTGAGCATTTAAGACTTAACGTTAGCTCATGCAAAGCATTAGTTATGAATGCATGGATTTTTTTTCACTAAAAAAACGTAAGAGTGTGGAATTTTTAAAAAACCGCGTGCTTTTTGTTTAGAAAGAATAGTGAGGAAGACCAACTTCACCATTACACACGCCCACTCTAGCAGCAACACCCTATGAAACGGCTCATGACAATACGTCATTTGCAAGAAGGTGAGAAAACTAGCCATATAATAAGACCAAAAGGCGAACTTGGTAAACGCAGACCTTTTTATAATCTCTTGAGTCAAAACTAGCTTTCGTGCTGAGTAATTTTATTTTTTTAAGAAATGGGGGCGAGCTAAGAAGACAGCATCAGGGTCTGTTTCCTAGGTAGCTTGCTTCACCCATGTAGAGGGAAAAGAGGGTAGAGCGGGCCTTCCCTGTCACAGTTAGGGCTTTCTGATCTTTACCAATGTGGTCCTGGGGGTAGAACTAAGAAACAACACATTTTGGAATGACAAAACAGTACCAGGAAACCAACTCTGCCAAAGTTCCACCAAGAACAGGCCGCTCCGCCGACTCTGAAAGGCCAGGCCATTTTTTTTAAAGTCCTATGGTTAAATAAATTTTTGACGAAGTCGAATTTGAACAATGCATGTCCAGGACCCCTAGTCTCAGGTTTTACAGAGCGAATGTGCTCTGTGCGAAAGCGCCTCTGAGCAGCTAGAAGGGCAATGACTGTCTGCTAAGTCCTTAGTCAGGTGTGGGTGGGCAGAACGAGCGAGCGCTCCCGCAAACCGTTTCCACTTTCAATTCCCTGAGACTCTGCAGGTCTTTCTCACACTTGCCCAGACCCATAGATACTGCTGCAGCAAAGGTGTTACTAAACAGAATTAAAGTGCGGGGAGGAAAGTATGGGGGTGGGGTGAGAGTGTCAGCGGCTTCAAGTCAGTGTTGCTTCTCCGTTCGGGAAGAAGAGGAAGCAAGGACACATTTTAGCTGACCAGACGGACACCAGCCGCCCTTCCTGAGCGCACCAGTGGTGTTTGGTTACCTTCACTTGGTGAAGATGCCTTCCCTTCACTGCTAAGTCGGCCCACCCGCCTCTTTGAAAGCTGCCGGAGGCCGCCTTTGTCACTGCAATGGCTCCTATGAGGGAAGAGGAATGACACTAGTTTTGTGAAGTCTCTCAAATGGTATAGAACTTTGGTTGTTTGCCTGTAGGCTCCGGGATGCTTATCCAATTTCAGCGGGGCAAGAATTCCGTGGGCCTCGAGTCCCAAGAGGCCTTTGCGCGCCCTCGCCTGCGCTCCTGCCTGAGACCCTGCTAAGAGATCTATCTGCCACTAGAAACCAAACTCGCTCCAATCTCACACTCCCTTTACTGCTGCAGGGCCCCAGTCTTCAACTTAGAGACCCAGACCAAACTTTCCATACAAGATTGATGTACTATCTATGTTCGCTTTTTCCAGAGATGGGGGTGGGGAGCCCTCGCAACCTAGGACAGATCCTGGCAACTCCTGGGCTTTCTCTAGGAACAGCTCCCCCACCCCACCCCCATCTCGGCCGATCTTCGCGACCCGACACTTTGGTCTGCCACCGCTGCCCTGAGGGATGTGGCTGTGACTGATGCGCCTGAAGTGGTTTCGTTTCGTTTTCCTTCCCTCCTCTCCGCGGCTGGGAAGACAGTGAAAGAACCAAGTGGGGGCGGAGAGCCGGTGTCTTGACGCTGAGCCTTAGTCCGGGGACAGGGTAAGGCAAAGTGCAACCCTGATCGTGCCTTGACAAACTCTGACCCTTGCAGGGGTGGGAAGGATCAGGAGGCCCTGACTTGTTTACTAACTGCAAAGGAACGTAATTTGTGGATATTACTGCAACCAAAGGGTCAAAGAAACGAATTTGCTTCTTTAAGAGATTTGTTTTCCAAATGTCGAAAATTGAATGGGTAGAAAGCCGGGAAGGTGAGTGGCTAGGGCCTCTGGATTAACTGCAGAGGAAGGGGAAGAAAGAATGAGCTCCCGCCCTAGGCTCCGCATACCGTCAGGTGTGGGCGACCAAAGCCTGTCAGGCCTGCAGTTCCAAACTTTAGAAAGGAAGCGACCACTGCAAAAGTTCATTTTATATTGTCTCACTTCCTTCTTTTAGCAAACACACTGACATCAAACTTGGAAGCCATGTTCTAAGCTTTAGAATCTAAAGTTTCTCCTTTAAAAAAAAAGAATGAAAATAAGAGAAAAAGAAAGCGGCCTAAATCTGGAAAGGTTTCTCAACTCTAGGCAAATTTATTTCCTCCCCAACTAACTCTTGGGAAAGTTCTACCAGATTTGGACCCTCTCCTCTACCTAACTGCCAAGGCCCTCACAGGAGTTAGGAGCCCTTGCTGAAGAGTGGCTTTGGTCCGAACTTGGGGCGGGGGAGTTCTTCTAGATTGTTTACCCTTCTCCACTTGCCGGGAAAGGTCAGACGCGTTTCCTGTTCTCCTCGGAGCCCAGCCTGTTTTCCTGAACCAGTGATCTGGTAGCTAACTTATTATATTCTGATCCTGAAAAGTACAACTGCGTTCTAAATCAACTACTTAGGAAAGGGGCTAGAAGCTACGGAAGTTAATTACACTTAAACTAACCACTATGTTTAACTTAAAAGTAAGACCTTCCTTTGGTGTTTATCGCACTTTTTGTTTACATCGAGGGCTCCGCCTAGGCTTTAGGCCAGCAGGGCACTCAGTTTCACTTCGGGGGTTTGGAGGGGCCTATCCTATCGCTTCATCCTGGGGTTTAAAGTCAACTTGTAGTGGTTTGCCCCAATCACTCCTGTAACCAAAGGGGGATTGGTTCTCTTGTCATGGGTTGGATGCGCAAATTCCTGGGTCTTTAAGCAGCTGGGAAAGCGAGAAGGAAGCTAGCGTGAAGCTAGCTGCACCTGCGGATCCCGAGCGCCAGCCCTGCGCTTCCCGCGCCCCGCGCTTTTGCCCGGGAGCTGCAGCGAGCCACCCCCGCACCCCTCACGCCAGTCGGCCACCAGTGCGGGGGGCGAGGCCTGGCAAGCCCCCGCCTGCGGGAGCCGCCGCACGGCGGGGACTCAGGGACTTGTCCAGGCTGTGGGCTCCAAAGCGAGGCCCAAACGCGCGCGCTCTCTTGCAAGTAGGGCGGTGGCGCTCCCAGAGACGGAGGCTGGTAGAGACGCCCGAACGAGCGGATCCCGCTCGGGGCCACTGCGCGCAAACCGCGGATCCCGAGGAACCCCCCAACCCCCGTCGAGTGGCCAGAGTGCGGGTACCCAGGTCGTGCACACCACCCGAGCCTGCGACCCCAGCCACGGGCAGGGGAGCGCCGCAGGGCGGAGGCCGCTGCCACGGAACCAGGCGGGCGGCGCACAGCCCGGGGGAGCTGGTTTTCCCGGGAGGGCACGTGACGGGGTTGGCAGCGCTCGGGCCAGGCGAGGGGGAGGGGGAAGTGGCGAGCTGGAGGCCCGGGGGCGGGCGGCTGGCGCGCTGTGTACTTAGGTCGTGTGCTGGGGCTTTTCTCTCCTGGGAGCTGGCCGAGGGGCGGGGGAGGGGCCACCGCTCCGCCTTCTTCTTTTCGCAATGTTGACGCAATCTATAAATAGTGGAACAAAAGGACCAACTTCCTCGGAGCTTTGCTGAAACTGCACAAAAAATCGAGCTGGGGGGTTCCCTGGTCCCCGATGTTGGGGCGGGGAGCGCGGCGCCGAGGGAGGGGGCGGCGCAGACCGGCCTAGGGGGACACCTGGCCGAGCGCAGCCGCCGCTCCGCTGGAGCCCTGCGCTCCAGTGCCCCCACTGGCTGGAGAGCTCGCCCAGACCGGGGGTCTTCCTCCGTCGCTGACAGGTCAGTGCGCACCGCCCCTTTCCACTCTGGCTTCTTTTCTCCCTCCTCTAGCCTCCACTTTTAGAAGGGAACCGTGGAGGGGGCGGGGGGTAAGGAAATAGAACGAGGAGCAGCAGCGACAGCCAAAAAAAAAAAAAAAAAAAAAAAGAGGCTGTAACACAGCACAGGGAGAAGAGAGTGAGGGGCTCCAGAAGGCGATCTGCGCGTGGCCCCCACGAGAGACGAAGCTGGTAGGGTGGGCGGGTAGACCGGGCCGTAGGGTGAGAGGAGGGGGCTCCTGAGAGGCCGTGCGTGTCTCTCGGTCCCCTTTAAATGCAGACTTGCAGAGTCTGCCTGGTCCACGGTGGGAGGAATGAGTGGAGAATTGTCGCCGCCGCCACTGCACCTCCGAGGCCCACGCACCCTGAGTGCCTGGATTTGGGGACAGGGTGGGAGAGGGGGTAACCGGCGCTCCGGGAGCGGGAACCTGAGATCGGGAGCCCGCTGCGTCGCCGTTGGTGGGGGCGCCAAGGGAAGGGGAGGGCGGAGCTGGCGCTGTTGACAGCGGTGAGGGAGATGGGAGGGCGAAAGTTGGGGAGAGGAGGCGGGAGAGGTGGGAGTCTGGTTGGAGGGAGGAGGGAGCGCGCGCGCGGGATTCAGAGGGGCGTGGATCACGTGATGGGCAGCCACCCCCGCTACAGGCTGACGGTAGGGTGACGTCACCACCCTGCCTGCAGGGGGTGGCACTTCCGTTTTCTTCCCCCCCCCCCCACCAGGCTGCTGCTCCCCAGCCTCTGCGCCCTTCTGAGGGTGGGCAATAATCTGAGGTAGTCAGGTGCTTTGGCAACAACCGAGGGTCGGCAGAGGGTGCTTAGTCTGAAGCTCGAGCCGGGCTGCCCGTTGACGCGCCCCATTGTGTGTGCAGTGGGCGAGGGCGGTGCCGGGTGCCGGGCCCCCCGCGGCTCCCGGCTCCAAAAGGGCGGGGTGGACTGTGTTGGTCTAGGCGGAGTCTGGCCACTAGCTGGTTCCTGAGTCCAGACTTTGAGATCCCAGGGACTAGGGTCTTACTCGCCTGACTAGTCCTCTGGGCGCCTGGTGGTTAGCAGCCAGGTCTATGGCCCTGGTCCATGGCCCAGCTTGATGGGTGTGTGGTCAGTCTGTCACCACTGGAGCGACTCGATTCCAGCAGTCCTTAAGAGCTATTTTGAGTAAACTCTGGGTTTTGGTGACTCAGCTCGGTGAGCGGCGCTATTTATAGGTAGATGAGTTAAAAGCAGGGAAATACGCTTCCCTGGGATCGGTCCGCCCTATTATAGCAAAGATCTCAAGAAGCAACAATTTAAAGTCTTCGGAAAGAAAAATATTTGGTTCTTAGAATCTGTGTTATAAGACACTGGTCAGGAGAAGACTACTTAGGACAGTGAAAGTGGAACATTTTCCAGAGTAAATGGAGAATTTAGGGACTGTCATGACCATTAGCTGGCTTTTGGGTGGAGGTTACTGAACCCCAGGAGAGGAGTAAAGACCCAGCAGCTCTCCTAGATACCTGCAGCTTAGAATACCCATATTAGAGAGAATGAAATAAGGGAAAACTAAACGCTGACAAAGTCCCTGCATTATATTCTGTAACAGGAAGGAATGCGTGATATTTATCTAGCATCAAAAGTCTGGTCTGGTGGGATTATAAATTTCATGTTTATCACCCAATTTCTTCCAAGAAAGTGCAACAAAAACGTGCATGTTTCTTCCCTGGTGTGTAAATGTACCACTCTTAGGTTATTGCTTACTGGGGTTTTATGATTTTAATTCTTACATTCCCACACGCTCCTCCACCCCCCCACCCCCCACCCCCGCTTTAGAAATCCAAGAGGCATTTGCTGTGAGAAAGATTGTGAGGAGATTGCCAGGTGGGGAGAGTTGAGTGAGCCCTCAGCCTTCACAGCTTTCCATAGGTAGTTGTCACCTGGGGTGTCTCTTGAAAGAAAGACGGTGACTTTCTGGGTTGTTAGGTCAGCTAAGAATAAAAAACCAGTGTCCAAAAGAGAACAGAGTGCACACTGGGGTGGGGCCTGCATGATAGATATGAGTAGGGGTGCTGGGTGGGACTTGAAGAGAGGTAAGAAGGAAACTGGACAGATGATCAGGGCCTTTATTATTCAGAATAATCATGCTGAAGAATTTGTATTTGTATCTGAATGGAAATTTTTATTTTTTAGCCTTTTAGGACGAACAAAAACACTTTAAGGGGGGAAAAAGCAGTGGGTGTTGTTTTTTTTTTCCTTCCAACAAGTCAACAGAAAATTTAGTACAGAATTTCAAAGGGTTACTCTGCTTTGTGAGTCAATTTCTTGCAATGCCTCAGCTCAAAACCTGTAAGAAAGCAAAAACCTCCAGAAGATGTTTGATGGATGTAACAGTTGGTCACATATGCCTTGTCAGGATCCTGGAGACACTTAAATGTAAAAGAATTGTGAGCTAAGATAGAACCTGTTAGAACCACTGCCATGTGCCCAGAGACAGCAGGGCTAGAGCAAAGACTCCAAGTCATCAGCTGTTTGAGGTCAAGGGATGCACAGTCTTGTCTTTGGTGAGTGAGGAGGTGTGAACCTCATGGTAAATACATCTTTTACATCATGGGAGGACCTTTCCCAGGGAGGTTGGTGTAAAGTCTGGATCTCTACAGTCACAGCAATGTAAGTGATAACTAAAGCCATGGGGGAGACTAAGAGGACCGGGAGGTTGTCTAGTTAGCCAGGAACTCCAAGGCACACTCACACTTAGGGCAAGTCTGGAGCAGGAGGAGGCTTTAAAGGACAAGGCTAAGTAAAAGCAATGTTGTCATAGTGTGTGGCTATAGTCCTGTCATATAGTCCTTAGTGCGTGGGTATAACCCGGCATGGCTATTGTCCTTTGTGCATGGCTATAAGTCCTCCACTGTTCTAATCCCTAATGCATGGATATAGATCTGTAGGCCATCAGTCCTGCTACCAGAGAATAAAGAGAAACCTGCTGCTTCCTTCATAAGACCCAAAAGAGCCAGGCATGGTGCTTAGTGCCCGTAATCCACTTGGGAGGCTGAGCAGAAGGACTACTGTGAGTTCAAGATCAGCATGCACTACAGAATATGACCGCCTCAAAAACAATGGGACTGAAAAGACTTCCACTCTTAGTGGAAAAGAAAGCATAAGAGTTGTGTGTACTTCTTCCATTTTCACAGTAAATGCTAAGTTATTTGGTAAATGGGCCGAATATCTAGGGAACTAAAAATAACACTTTTATCAAGGTAAATAAAATGTTCTTTATAAACTGGTATCTTTTATAATTTGCCTTAAGCTTCTATTATTTATGCATCTTTGGTGTTAGGTTAAATATGCTTCTTTTTTAGAGAAGAATAGTGGTTGGGCTATTTTAATAATTCATATTCTCCTAAGGGCAATTCAAAATACTTTTGTAGTTGCATAATTATGAGTCAAAAGCACTATACATTCATACTATGCACATTTTAAGATAAATACATCCCAGGGCTGGAGAGACAGCTCAGCTGTTAAGAGCATGTATAGTTCTTCCAGAAGACTGGTGTTTGCTTCTCAGCACCCATGTTGGGAAAATTGCCTGTGACTTTTGATTCCAGGGACACCTGGTACCTCTGGCCTCTGTAGCACCTGCACACACATATGTGCACATGTGCATATATACAAATATATAACATTTAAAATAACAAAAATAGAACTTTAAAAAGTAAATACATCCATATAAAGAGAAAATATTTAGTGAGTCCTTTGTAGATCACTTAGTGATTTTTTTGAAGTAGCTTCTAAAAAAATCCTTTTTAAAGTTTCTTATACAGCAGTGATTTTCTTTTTAAATGGACACAGCATTCACATTACATTAACATGCTTTGTGATCAGGCCCCAAACCTTTGGACTTCGCTGTGATGTCACGGCTGCCATGGAGGCAGCCCAGAGGAGCTTAAGTAAACACTTTCAGATGACATAATGCAGTCCTGAAGGAAGAACCACCTCAACCAAACTCTACCATCTAGATTTGCACATGCTGTTTTTTCTATATGCCAGAATGCTTCCTACCCTGATGTTCTGGCTATCCCTGGTTGTCAACTGCGCCTGGAATTAACTAAAACCCTAATGGCGGGGTACACCTGTGAAGGATTGTTTTCTTAATTAAATCATTTGAAGTTTGAAGACCTAATTCTACTCTGGATATCTGAGATAGGAAGATATACATTTAATCCAGATATTTTGAGGTGGGAAGATCTACCTTGAATCTGGGCCATACCTTCTACTAGCAGCCTATAAAAAGGTCATGGAAAAAGGAAACTTGCTCTTGCTCTCCTAGACAGTTAATTCCTTTACTGGCATTCAACCAGATGAGACATTTCATTTTGTGGAATGAACAACTATTAGATTTGTGGGCCTTCCATTGGTCAACAGCCATTGATGGCCTAGCTGGACCACAACCTGTAAGCCATTCTATATTCACACATATACAGTTTCATTCTGAAGCTCTGTTCCTCTAGAGAACCTTGACTAATACAGATTTGTGGTACCAGAAGTGGTTCTAGAACAGCAGAAGTATACAGATGGATTTTCAAGTAATCTCAATTAGGCTTTCTAATTTTGCCAACAAATTACTGAAGCCTCTCCAGTTCCTGAGGCCTCTCCTGGAAACTTAGTACCGAAAGCCATGATGTGAGCTATTTTACAATCTTGACAAAAGTATTTGATTATCCTGATTCACCAATTGTGAGGCAACAGACTATACATAAAACTTTTAGCAATTTACGGAAGAGTAATGACGCGAGTTGGTTGTTCCTAGCATTTCCGGATAAATTGACAAAGGAAAAGAATAAGCTCTGTGATTAAAAAAAAAAAAATTAACCAATTTTTAGCGTTTTGGAATATGTTGAAGGACAATGAACCCAGTGATAAAATGGCCAACTCCAGATGCACAGGAGCAGTCTAAAGTGTGTCCCGGAAGTGAATCTTCTCTCCAGCAGCCATTACACATCATATTAATAGAAATCAAACTGAAGCCCCTCATTAGAAGGTTGGCCAAATTACAGTGAAAATTTAAATTAGCATTTGAAAGATATGAGCTGTTAAAGTGAGGGCATTAATTGGTAAAGAATGGAATCCTGTAACTTGGGGTGGATATATAGGTTCAGAATCTGAGATCTCTGAACTCTGAAATTCTCAAGGGTTTTTTCTCATCTGAGGAAGAAGTCTACAACCTCAGCAGATGTACTTCCACCCCCACCCCCTGAGATACCGTCTCTTCTGACTTTGGGGCAATTAATCCTTCATTGTCTGCTAAACCAGCAGTGAGTTTCTCTGAAAAAAAAATGTCAGATAAGACATTACTGCTATCCCTCAGTACCCACCACCAGTTGCCTCTAGACCCATAACCATTTATGAGTAAGTGGCCCCAGAGAAGAGCTATAAGTAGTCCATGAGGAGGTGTGCTATACTACTAAAGAGCTTAGTGAGTGGTAATTTACTCAGGCAGAGATCTAGAGAATGTGTATGGGAATGGATTTTAAGGCTGTGAGATAATGGTGGAAAGAACATAAAACTGGAGCCCAAGTTTATTAATATGGGCCCAGTAAGTTGAGATTCTAGTTTAATATGGGAGCAAGCCAGTAAGCAGCACCCTTCCTTGGCCCACACATCAGCTCCTGCCTTCACATTCCTACCTAATTTGAATCCCTGTCCCAACTTCCATTAATGATGGACTATGATGTGGAAGTGTAAGCCAAGTAAGCCTTTTTCCCCCAACTTGCAATTGGTCATGGCATTTTATCAAAGCAATAGCAACTCTAACTAGGACACCTGGCTACAGAATTATTGCACATTAACAATAACATGAGGAGCCAGGCAGTGGTGGTGCACCTGTAATCCCAGCACTCTGGGAGGCAGAGACAGCCGAATTTCTGAGTTCGAGGCCAGCCTAGTCTACAGATTGAGTTTCAGGACAACCAGGGCTATACAGAGAAACCCTGTCTTGGAAAAAAAAAAAAATCCAAAAGACCAAAAAAAAAAAAAAAAAAAAAAAAAAAAAAAAAAAAAAACCCCAAAAAACCAAAACCAAAAACAAAACAAAGCAAAAACCAATAACATGAGGGCTAGAGAGATGGCTCAGTGGTTAATAGCACTGACTGTTCTTCCAAAGGTCTTGAGTTCAATTCCCAGCAACCACATGGTGGCTCATAACCATCTGTAATGGGATCTGATGCCCTCTTCTGGTTTGTGTCTGAAGACAGTGACAGTGTACACATAAAAAGAAAACAAATCTTGGGAAAAAAGACTTCTTTACAAAAAACAATAACATGAAAGGCAACGAAGTGGGACCATCTAGCTCTTGATATCTTGATGTCTCAGATTGAGTAAGGATTGAGGAAATTATTTCAAAGTAGCTATCAAATGAGGGTTTTGTTTTGTTTTGGGTTTTTTTTTTTGAGTTCAAGTCTACAAATAAATAAATTGTCTCAATAAATAAATAGATAGATATAGATAGATAGATAGATAGATAGATAGATAGATAGATAGATAGATAGATAAAAGGAGAGAGAGGATATAGCACTATCCAACAGTAAAACTGGCACACTAAGGGTTCGAATACAAACCATGACAGTACTGTCTTAGTCACTTTTCTATTACTGTGTTAAGGCACTGTGACTTACTTGTGACTTTTAATTTCTAAGAGTTAGGCTCCAGGATCATCATGGCAGGGAGCATGGCAGCGGGCAGTTAGGCATGGAGCTGGAGCAGTAACAGAGAACTTTACTGAGACACAATCAGGAGACAGGGAGGAGGGAGACTGAGAGACTGACCTAAAGAGAGACACCCTGGGAATAGCCTGGGCTTTTGAGACCTCAAACCTCATCCCCAGAGACACACCTCCTCCAACAAGGTGACACCTTCCAATCCTTCCCAAAAAGATTCCACCAACTGGGAACCAAGCATTCAAATTTATAAGTCTATGGAGGCAGTTCTCATTCAAACCACGCTTACAGTTAAAAACAACAATGTTGTTAAAAGTCAAGTATGGCCTAACTGTTCATTAAATAGAATAATTCAAACTCCTTGTGTAATTTTTCTTTACCTTTCTTTGGTAAAGAAATACCTTTCTGTGGGTTCAAAATACAATTTGGAGTGTTTGTGGTATAGGCTCCCATGCATATGCGTGTAGAATTCAGAAGAAAATGTTTAGGTATCTTATTTTGCTCTCCTCCTTGGTTTTTGAGACAGTCTCTCACTGAACCTGAAGCTTGCTATTTTGACAAGATTGTCTGGCCAGCAAGTTCCAGGATATGTCTGTCTCCAGTACCAACATGGGAGTTAGAGACGGCGTGGGGTGTAGTCACGCCAAGTTTTATGTGGTTCTGGAGGTTCATACTCGGTTCCTCTTTCTTGGATAGCGAATGTTTTTGTTTGCTGAGCCATCTCCTCAGCCCCCTATTGGTTTATTTTTTTTAAGGAATATTTCCAAAGTCAAGCAAAATACATATTTTTTAATCATGTGAGCAAGTCCTTATGTTAAGCATAAGCCTTGATGTGTTCATATGTATAAATATTTCTGTGCCACAAATGAGCTTAGTTACTAAATATTGAAAGTAAAAAAAAAATGCTATTATCTACATATTTCAAAATTACAATTACCTCCCTGAAAAGTATGTTTATGAGATGTATTATATTTAGCTGTTTTCTGTAATCTTAATTTCATTGGTCATTTGGCTTTGATCTATGTTCAGATGCTATTTTCCATATAATATATATATTATATTATATGTACATATATTATATAATATTTGTGTGTGTGTGTGTGCACATGCGTTTCTGTGTGCAGTGGAACACGTGTGGAGGTCAAAGGACAGCTTTGTGTGGAGGTCAAAGGAGTTCCCTCCCTTCCTTCCACTGTGTGGATCCTGGGATCAGAGTGAGGCATCAGGCTTGCAGCAATCACCTTCATACATTGGGCTGCTTTTCTTTCCCATTAACTCCTAGGTGGCAGTCACTTAGATGTGATAGTTTAGGATTCTGCTACCTTTGATGAAAACTGCAGATTTTTAATTTATTTTCTGATGAGTAATTGCTTAGAGGAATGGTAAGGTCAGCTTGATGTCTTCTTTCTTGTAAGTGATTGTGTCTTCTGTTAGGAGGTCTGAAAATGTTTTTTTTTTTTCATTTCTTATGAACATCTGATTATTGACAGCCAAGCATGGGAACACACGTCTATAATCCCAGATCTCACGATGTGCAGGCAGGAGGATCTAGAGCTCAGGGGCAGCATCAGCCTGGACTATGTGAGACCTTATCTCACTCAAACAAAAATAGCTTAACCAGGATACGCCTCAGAATTGAAGATTATACGCCCATTTTGTTTAAGCATTTCCTGCAGTTATAGTTTGTTCACTAGTTTTGGGGAAAGCTCTTCCCTTACCTCCTTAAGTGTAATTTTTTGTCTCACTTGCTGCATTATGTGCTAGGTGTGTGAATATGTATTGTGTCTTTTTGTCTCACTTGGATAGTGTCTTCCTTGCAGTAACTTTGGTTTATTTCCTCCAGTATTTGTTTCAAGTTCTACAGTTCCTTAACTCTACTTGTTTCCTGGAACTTACTGAATACCTTAGCACTGAGCCAGGTACCTTTGCCTCTATAAAGTTTATATTATATTGCAGTGAAGAAACAGTTTAGTGTGGCAGTGGGACTGAGACAATCCCAGATCAGAAACTAGAGAGTAGGAGATACTTCCAGTAGTTCTCAGCCGGTGGATCTAACCCCCAGCAGTCCCACATCAGATATTCTGCATTCTTGGATATTTACATTACAATTCATAACAGTAACAAAGTTACAGTTATAAGTAGCAGGGAAAATCATTTTATGGCTGGGGGGTCACACAACATGAGTGTGAAAGGGTCACAGCATTAGGAAGGCTGAGAACCACTGCTTTAGATCGAGTTGTTAGGAGGCTGTAAGTCTGACTTTGAGAAGAGAAGTGAACTTGGCAAAGCCCCAGGCCACCTAGATACAAGAAACTGTGTGTGCAAAGGCCCTGCGGGAATGCACTGTTCAAGGCAGGGAGGAGAGCCAGGCTAAGCATCTTGCTCAGTGATATCGTGCGTGCTTAGCATCCCATGCATAAGGTTCAGTCCTCATAACAATAATAGTAGTTTTTTAAGAAGCCAAATGAGTTACAAGGGAAAAGTTGGGAGATTAGAGAAAAAGATGAGTTTAATCACAAAAATTGCAGGCCATAGAAAAGTTTGTGTTTTGTTCTAAATATGAGAAGCATGCAGGTGACTGCCGCTGAATAAGAACTGCCAAAGAGCAGAGAGAGTTAGATCTTGCCTGCAGTGGTGGCACACACCTTTAGTCCCAGCACTCAGAGGCAGGACATATGTGAGAATCTCCATGCCTGTGTGGGACAGGCTCTGCCCTGCCACTGAGCCCCACGGGCCACGACTCGGCTCCTAGGGAAGTGAACCAACCACATGGAATTTGACTGCACTGATTCCAATGCCAGACACTGCTTTAGGGGTGGGAAATCACACTCTGAGATGTGGAAAGGCAGAAGCTGGTATCTCCTGACCCCTGGGCACCCAGTCAATGCTTGGAGCCCCGCACAGAGGAGTCAGAAACAAAGTATGGGGGTCCATAGGCTGTAATGAGGCCAGGATTGTTGGGGGCCCTTAGGCTGAGGATGGAGTCTAGCCTGGAGCTGGGGCTGGGGGCTCCTACTTAGCTCTGCAGTGGTTGTCCTTAGCTTGGCTGTGGGGTGGCTAGAGGCCTTCTACAGGAGACTTAGGCAAAGGCATTCTCCATGCTCCCCCATGGCAGTGATAGATGAAAGATAGACAGTCCTTGGTTCCAAACTGTTTTTTTGGTTGTTCATCGTGGAAAATGGATGTATACCAGCTTCTTAGAATAGACCCAAGATTAAATACCTTTTGCAGGGCCTCTAGGTACCTAATTAGCATGGAGAACTCTGTTCTGGACCTATATGACCACAGGTCACCGTTCTTTATGTGGGAAGTGTGGCACATGGTCCAGATCAGGGATTTGGCAGAGAGCAGGGAGTCACCTACCATCTCAGGTGTGTACCCCGAGTTTCCAGTGACTCAGACCTGTTCTACCTTACCAAGTTTCCTGGCATGGTCCACTGTCTCATGTCTGAGGCCAGTCTGTCTACATAGTAAGTTCTAGACAAGCCACATTGAGACCTTGTCTCTGGGCAGCGGGAGGAGGGAGAAGCATTTAGTCAGATAGATGTAAGACTGACAAAGCAAATCATTACCAAAATAATGGCGCACCCTGTGTTACTGTTACCTGCAGTAACCTGCAGTCACTGTCCTCTTGCTTCTGGGAGCCAGGGAGAGAAGATAACTGGAGAGCTATGAGGGGAAGTGCCGGCCACTTGCTGCCCTGTACCTGAGAGGAAGGCTTGGGGGTGGGGGGGAGAAAGAAAGAGATTTTCTTGAGTCTGGAGAAACACCTCATTAGTTAACAGTACTATTGCTCTTGTAGAGGGCCCAGGTTTAGTTCCCAGAAACCAAAAGAGAGCTTATGCCATCTGTCAGTCCAGTTCCCAGGAAGTCTAGAGGTCCCCAGGAACACACATGGTACATTAATATCCAAGTAGGCAAAACACATAAATCTAAAAAACATAAAACAAATTTTAAAGAACAATCTTTAATGACAGTGTAAGGGACTCTTCTTGGGCCAGCCAGGTGGCTCGTGGGTAACCGCTCTCCTCATGCGAGCCTGGCGCGAGCCTGGCAGATGACCTGAGTCCTGGAACCCATGATGGAAGGGGAACACCAATTCTCAAAAACTATGCTCTAACTTCCACACCCATGCATTGGCGTGTGCTAGCGCATACTTTCTCACAAACATGTCTCTAAGTCTTGAAGTCACTCCTAGGCAGTTCTCCAGTGTCAGTTTGGAGTCTGAAGGAACTCCCGAGTCAAAAATGACTCCAGCAGCACAGTCTGGCTTGCACCAGAGCATCGCAGTCATCTATGACACAGTGCTGGGTAAGAAAGGGAACAGATGAAGCCTCAAACCCAACTTGTTAGAATAGCTGAGAAAAATATCCTTATAGCTGAGGCCAATATGCTCCAGTTTACCTCCTAGCTATATGGAGAAGAGGGGGCTCTTAACATACTTGTTGTAGACACAAAACCAGCGATGGTTACATATTAAACAAATCCAAGAAAAAGACCTGGTCATTTCATTTATTTAGACTTTTTTTAAGATTTGATTTTGTTTCTAAATGACATTGTATGTTTTCTGACTATTTTTTCTAAGCATATGTATGAGTATATTTGGGTGCCTGTGGAGGCCAGGAGAAGGGCTCAGAGTCCCTGAGACTGGCATTACAGACAGTCGTGAGCTGGTCAGTGAGCACTGGGGATAGAACTCCAGCCCTCAGCCGGGCAGTGGTGCCGCACGCCTGTAATCCCAGCACTCTGGGAGGCGGAGGCAGGAGGATTTCTGAGTTCGAGGCCATCCTGGTCTACAGAGTGAGCTCCAGGACAGCCAGGGCTATACAGAGAAACCCTGTCTTGAAAAAAAAAAAAAAAACCAAATCCAAGAACTCCAGTCCTCTGCAGAGCAGTGAGCACTGACCACCTCTGCAGCCTTCCTCTTGGGGTTTTTAGTGAACACTGTGTCACCGTTCTGTTACTACAAATACACAGAGTGCCTTTACACTTCTTAGTGCTCATCCACAGTAAAACCCATAAGTAGTGGGAGTCAGTTTGGCTTTGCTATGTCACATTCCTGGGAGGAATGTTTACACATTCCCATAGCCTCTCAACTATTAAATATGTTCACATTATAATATAAATGCTACACTTGTGCATTATAGGGACTTTGAAGGTAGGCTGATTGCTGTAATAGAGCAACTCGAAAATAAGTAATGGTTCAAATTTGTTTCTTCTTGAAGTAAATGAATAGTTCAATAAGGAGTTTTGGGGGGCACTTTTTCACATAGGCTTTTAGAACTGAATGCTCCAAGATTTCCTTGAGATCTTCTGTTCTAGTCTATTGAGAGGAAATGTTTGGAGGGCTTTTTTTGTTGTTTTTGGACAGGGTTTCATGTATCCCCGGCTGGCCTGAAACTTGGTATATAACTGAAGGTGACCTGGTGACCTGTAACTCCCTGAGTGCCTGGACTACCAGCATGTACCACTACAGCCAATTTATGTGGTGTTAGGGACTAAGCCCAGGGCTTTGAACATGCCAGACAACTGCTGTGCTGGCTAAGCCATGCCCTCAGCCCACAAAGGTTTTTAGGGTAGGGTCTCAAAGTAATAGGCACCATTCCATTCTCACCACACTGACTGTAATTTAGTCAAATAATGACTTTACCTAACGGGGAAAATAGTATATGAAGGTTCTCTGATGTGGCCACAGTGGCTCTTGATGTCTAGTTAGGAACTATTACTTGCTTGGATGTTCACCATCACCATGACCATACACAAATTCTCAAGTGGAAACTGGCTACTGAAAAATAAGCTCTCAAACTTAGTTTTTATTAGTATTATGTGGCTCAAGGTCTGAAATCATAAATGTAAATGTCAGTAGACCAAAAAAGATCTATAGTTGAGATTTTATATTTCCCATGGTTTCATGTTTGTGTGTGCTTTTATGTGCACTAGAAAAGACTTCAAAAGAAGATAGTACTCTCTGACAGCCCAGCGCACTCTGGGAACCTGTGAAGCACCCTAAACATTGGCACTTTGGTGGAGGGTGAGGAAAGGCCTAACAGACTGTTGTGAAGTGCCATCACTAGAACCTGCTTTAGTATTCACTGTCTGGCTTTGTTGTTGCTGGGTGACAGGTGGAGAGAGAGGCCACCGGGGAGTGACTTTCTCTCACTTAAACTACTTGAAAAGCTATTATAGAAAACATAAGTTACACTTTCGCAGCCTTACCCTGACAGCTCAGCAATCCTCTCACTGGGTCCTAACACATCAATTCCTCTGTGAGGCAACAAGGAATAGTTTAAGGACTGTAGAGATGCAGAGTAATGTAATCCAGGGTACTTCTCTGAAAAGAAGTAGAGATTTTCTTAAAGCAAATTACTCATATTAACTATGTGACATGAGTCCCATAAAAATCTCTATGAAAATGCCAAGACTCAAATGACTAGTGTACGGTTTTTATATTGCTTTATTACTGAAAAAAATCTTACCAATATAAATGCTTTCATACTTTTATATGCTTTTTCTTAAGAAACATCCTTGGTTTTAAACTAAACACTGAGAATTTATTAAAATCATACACTATACCAATAAAATAGCAAAAAATATAATTTTTGTATCTAAGTTCTCTTGAAAGAGCATAGACTCAGAATATGTCTATCTACTTTTCTTCTTCTTCTTCCTTCTTCCTCCATGTTCTTCCTCCTCCCCTGTTTTCGTTTTTTTTTTTTTTTTTTTTTTTTTAAACAGAATCTACATAGCCCAGCCTGGCCTAAAACTCATCATGTAGGCAAGGCTAGATTTGAACAGTCTTCATGCCTGTACACCTGGGTGCTAAGATTACAGGTAGCAGCAATACCACTATCAATGTCAGTGTCCTTTTTTTTTTTTTTTTTTTTTTTTTTTTTTTTTTTTTTTGCTGCACATAACAACATCGTAGCTCACAGCGTATATGTACTTGAAGCACTGCCTTTTAACTTCAAATGTAAATGTATGTAGAATAGATAGGCATATAAGAAAAGCACACACATGTAAAAGGAAGTAAAAGCTATTAAGTAGTTGCTAAGAATGTGTAATAATGAAGTGATTGAAAACTGAAATTTAGGGCTGGAGAGATGGCTCAGTGGTTAGGAGCACTAACTGCTCTTCCAGAGGTCCTGAGTTCAAATCCTAGCAACCACATGGTGGCTCACAACCATCTGTAATGGGATCTGATACCCTCTTCTGGTATTTGAAGACAGGTATAGAGTACTCACATACATAAAATAAATCTTTTAAAAGAAAACTGAAATTTATAGAATAGGGAAAGGTGGGAGCAAGAAAGGGGCTTTTTAAACAAGGTTTCACCATGTAGACAGAAGGCTGAGCACAAACTCATAGTCCTCCTGCTTTAAACTTCCATGAGCACACCTCCACACCCAGTTCAGGCAAATCTTATATATGCAAGAGAGTGTGTATATGTGTGTGTAATTTTAAAGCAGCAATGGTCTTGGACTACCAGAGAAAAAAAGTAAAGAGATTTATTGACTGTGTGCTTAGTGTGGTTAGTCAACACACTAGACAGAACAATGAACAAAACTGCCCAGGAGGAGGAAGGTTGTCATTTCCCAGGCAGTTTGATAGTAACAAATACTAGAAAGAAGCCAGGCATAGTAGTTCACATCTGCAATCCCAACACTCGAAGACTAAAGCCGGAGGAACTAGAGTTTGAGGCTAGCCTTGGCTAGAATGAGTTGGAGGCCAGAGGGCTGTGTAGTGAGATTCAACAAAGAAGTAAAGAAGGGGATGGGTAGGAAAGGGGAAGGGAAATGGTAATGAGCTCAGACTAAGAGGCCTTTGTTGTTGGAAAAATTGTTTGGTAAATCAAGCTAAGCTGTTGGTTGCAGCAGTATGGTTTTCTTCTCTTATGTGCTTTTCCTTACCCTAGGAACTAAAAAGCTCACATAATACAAAATAATATTGCCCATATCAAGAATCCCAGCTGAGGCATGAGGTAAGCAAAAACTTCAATCTTCTATCTCCTTATCATCACAGAGGCTAAAAGTTTACAGAGAATCAGCACTGTAGAGATAGCCTTGTATTCGGTGTGTCCTGGCAGTCGGTCCTGGCTGGTCTCTGGAGGCTCTGCTCTTCCGCTTTCTTTCCTGGTGGGATTATTAAAAGAAAAAGAGATTATCATATTTAAGTTCCCTTTCCCCAGGGAATCAGGTTTTCCTTTTTCTCCTAGTTATACTTCCCTCAAGTGTCTGATCCAAGTGTTTTCTGTCTGTACAAGCTGGTAGAGACAGGTATAGTAAGGGAAGGAGCTAGGGTGTCTACCCAGAGGCAAGTGGCTGTCTGAGGAAGCAGTAACCAAAAGGAGGAACAAGTTTAGCAAAAGGTTTATCTTTATCCCTGAGGAGGAAAGAAAATGAGGAAATGAACACAAGAGTGTTACTCTAAAGATGTAAAATCTTATCTCCAACAGCAGACAATTTGAAGAGATATCTTCAGGTGATTGGGATGGGCTCAAGAGATCAAGCAAGCTATCAGACCTGTTGATGAACAAGTGAAAGTTACTGTAATATAGAAATTGAAATCCTAGGGACTGAAGAGAGAGTGGAATGAGCATCAAGTGACTCCACATAAACATTGATTCTAAGATGAACTGAGTTTCAGACTCATCACATGCATACCACGTGGATCCCCATTTATAGAGTTCTAAAACATGCAAACTAATCTATACAGTCATAGCCAACCAGTGACTCCCTGAGAAAAGGAGTGAGAGGTAAAGAGGCTGAGAGCACTCTCAGAGATGATAAATTTCATCAGATTTATTTCAGTTTCTTGACTTATTGAGTAAGGACAGATATCTTTGTATCATTCCTGGTCTTAGAAGGAAGGCATGATTAGACATAGGTTATCTCTGAGCCATTGTACACTTTTGGGTTTTTTGGCTTTTGGGGTGGGGGGGAGTTGTAGTTGTGCTCAAGATTTTTCTCTTTATCACTGGTCAGTTTGGTCATATGTGCTTCGGGATGGTTTCTTACTGCTTCTGGGTATTTTGAACATGTGTTGAACATAGTTTTCAGCAAATTCAAAAATTTGTGCCATTATTTTTTCAAATTTCTCTTCTACAGGTATGTTTCTTCTCCTTTGCTCACTCAAATTACATGTGTTTAAGATCCCTGGAAATTATCACATAGCTCACTGATTCTCGTCATTAAAAAAGAATGTCTTCATTCTTTCATTTTTTTTTTTTGTTTGTAACTATATTTAAGAATGTGGGAGTCGGTGGGTTGGAAAGTGCACGTGGGTAGGTGGGTGGGTGGGTGAATGACCTGTGAGGTCAGAAAATGTCAGATTTGCTGGTGCTGGGGTTTTTAGGCAGTTGTGAGCTGTCCCATGTGAATGCTGGGAACCAAACTCAGGCCCTCACAAGAGAGGCACTGGCTCTTAACTGCTGAGTCATCTCTTCTCTCCCTAGGAATACTTTCTGTGACTGGGTCTTCACATTTACTAGTCTTCTGCCATGTCTAATATGCCCTGAATCGTATTTAGTTGATTTTTATTCATTCCAAATATTACAGCTTTCATCTCCAAAATTTTGTTTTTGAAAATAGAAATATGTCCAATATGTCTGCTACTCAAACATGTAGGTCATTACTATAATACTGTTTTGTGTCCCTTTCAGCTAATTCAAGCACGAATGTCTATAAAAGGTCACTTTCAGTTGATTGACTGTTCTCCTCATTATGGGTCATTTTTCTAACTTCATTGTGTAGCCAATAATCTTTAATTAGATACTAGGCATATCGCTAGACTCTTCTATTTCTATAAACACTCCTGAGTTTTGTTCTGGGATGCAATTACGTTGTTTAGAAAAGTTTGATCCTTTGGTCTTACAATTTTATCACAGAGCTCAGCCTACAACTCACTGTTCTGGGAGTAAAGGTAGAATGAATGCAGCAGGATAATCTTTTAAGGTTAGGACTTAGATACGCAAAGGGCTTCCTAACTGACCCTAGAGCATATTTAATTCCACTTCTGATTTAAAAAATAAAACACATTTCATTAAAATTATACTCCAAAAAAATGAAGTGTGAGAAATCAAGGACACTGAACATTCCAAAAATTCTTCTTGTGAGTAAAGGTGACTTTGGGTTAACAACTGCCCTATGACAGTGCATAAACGTGTGAATATAGTGAATATAGATTTAGACATGATAAAAAGACTTGACCATACAGTGTACCTTAACCTGTCTAAACCTGTTTTGATCCTGTAAAACGGCATGGTGTTTTATAAAGATCTAGAAGAGATTAAATTGTTAGTCCCACCAAACTAAAATATGCAGAAATCAAGAGAACTATACAGCTTCATTAGGTACTATCTTCTTTCCTGTCTCCAGCCATTTCTAAGTGGTTTAAAAAGGATCATCTAAAGGGTAGAAAGGGAAAAGGAAAGGGGTAGGTGATATAATTCTATTTTGATTAAAAATGTATAAAAGTTTTAAAAAGAAACCAGGTGTAGGGGCATATGCCTTTAATCCTAGTACTTGGAAGGCAGAGGCAAGAAGATTTCTGAGTTCAAGGCAGGGCTACAAAGAAAAACCCTCTTGAAAAACCTAAATAAATACATAAGGGAAAGAGTGAATCACCTGAAACATTCACAATTTAAAAAACTACAACCTATGGAGACTATCTCATAAGATACATGCTTGGTTCCTTATAGTATAGCCATTAGTGTGCATGTAAGCTTACTAATACCAGATCCTAGAGTCTGTTGTTTTAAATTAAATATTAAGAATAATGTTATTTAAACAAATTCTAATGCTAAAATTAAGTTCTATCTGTTTCATGTATAGACATTGAACAGGCACACAAACCAACAAGATTTATTCTTAAACCTATAGCTGACAGCACATTTTAATATTCTGAACAAAATTGCCTTTACAGAACAAAACAAGTAACTAGGCTTAGCCTTTTAGATTTTCTTTTTAGAAATAAAAAAGCACAAGTTTTTTTTTTTAGATTATTAATAGATAGGAGTTCTAGGAATGAGAAACCTCTGCTAAACAGTTTTGTGACCTTATTGTTCTATCAGTGAAACAATTATTTAAAAATGTTATTCTAGCCTTCTCACTTCCACTTATGCCTCTTTTTTTTTCCCCTAAAATTACCCTGACCTGAGTTCTACGCCTGATGTGCACAAGAGCATTCTCCTTTGTTTCTTGGGAAGCACCCACAGTTTTGCTTGTGTGTCCTTCCTATGGTAATATGTTCAATGTGAGCTGTGCCCTCTTAACAGACTACAGAAATGTTCTTAATTCTGAGAACTGGGGTACTTGAGTTACACCTCCTGCCAAAAGAAAGGACAACCAAAAGGGAGGAGACTGGTTATTCTTCCGAAGGTGTGACTGGTTTTATGAGGACAGGCAGAGATGAGCTCATCTTATTATACTTGAAAAGAGCTTGAGTTTGGAGGTCAGATGTTGCGTGTAGCTTTTGCTGCCCTGACTACTGAGCACAGGGATCCGGCTGTGCTACCAGCCCCACCCAGAGAACATTGGGTCCACAGATGAAAACACAGACACACACAGCTGTTCAATTTCAACTTGCCTTTTTGGCACAATTGCTGAATACTACTTATCCGCTGCCTGCTCTTAGTTCCACGCCTCTCCACCTGCCCTCAGCTCTGGTTGCTCCTTTACATTTAGTCCCAGCTCAGCATCTCCAACTGCCCACCTGCAGGGGTGACCTGTAGCCACTCCTTCTGAGATCTGGCACTGCAAACTCTCTCTCTCTCCTCTCTCTCTCTCTCTCTCTCTCTCTCTCTCTCTCTCTCTCTCTCTCTCTCTCTCTCTCTCTCAGACCGGAAGGCCCGCCTGCTCCTTTGGGGAGCAGGACATTAGCATCAGAGCCATGCCTACACTTGGACTCATATTCTATTTCAAGTGCTGCCATTGTTTGTCAGAGTGGGCCACACTCCCCTAATGTGACAGCTGGGTATGAGGACTAAAGTTATTACAACCAGACGGTTTGCAAAGCAGGGCTGAGTGTTATATGCCTGAAATCTCATCAGTTAGGAAGCTGAGGCAGGGGATCATGATTTGCTACATGGTGAGACCTTGTCTCAAAAAAAAAAAAAAAAAAGTCAGAATTCATAGACAGCTGAAAAAAAAATTACTAGTCTTTGGAAAAATAAGGTATGCCCTAGCCATAACATTAAATCACTCTGTTTGCACAGTAAGACTATTTTGTGCACTTGTAATGATGAAGTGTGAGATAATACAAAAGGATGCTCTGAACATTCATTCTGAATTCTCAGTTTCTGTGACACATTCATGTTCAAGGGAGATAAGCATCAATTAGTCTGTTGCACAGCCTACTATAAATAGCCTTGGCTAAGCTGTAAAGAAAACTAAAAGGGACATGTTATACAACCACAGAATGGCCTAGAACCTTGCCTCTGAAGTCCAGCTTGGAACACAGCAGGGATGGAAGTGGGGCTGTTTCCATGAGCCTAGAGGATTAAAAGCCACTGGGGGAGGGAAGATGGGGGCTCTACTTAAAATATTATGTTTACACTGAGACTGAAGACACTGCATCATCATTATATTTAAAACAATGGAGCATTTACATTAAATTTAGGACAAAACAAAATGCTAAAATAATTTTAGTCTGGGATCAGTTTTTAAGGCACTTGTTCACTCTTCGAGTAACCATACTTTTTTCTTGGGGGGCGTGTAAGAGGTTCAGTAGTCTTAATGACTTCCAAAGTTTGCTAGATGAAGATAGATAATAATGGTGGTTATTCACATTATGAATAAATTTCATACCACAAAACTGAAAATTTTAATTTTACCAAAATTTAAAACCTGGGAGAAAAAAAATCCTCTTACTCAAGTTGAATGTTATTAACACATGTGAAAGTTTTATTTGATTTTAGTATGGGTTTTAAATTGGCCACTATTATTTTAGAATCACCTCTATTGTGCCCATGAAGAGTGTGTGTGTGTGTGTGTGTGTGTGTGTGTGTGTGTTTATGTGTATAGGTGGCTATGGCCAGTCCAACATGTATGCTAGAAGCCAGTAAGTACTTTTAACCACTAAGTTATCTCTCAGGATCTGATTCCACATTTTTAAAGCGTACACCATCAGATACCCTTGTGAAGAACATCTACTTGGCAGTCTTCACTCCTGGAGCTGTCAGCATGCCTACATGACATGCATGAGTACAAGTACTCAATATTCTGTCCAAGTTCCCAATTCCAGTCAGAGTTGGAATAAAAGTGCACCATTAAAACATTATAATAGTTGAGATAAATACAAATAGTTTCTCTGTGAAAACCCTACCAAAATATTTATTTTTAAGATATCCTTACTATCAGTCTCACTGCAGCAGGGAAAACCTAGAGTCAGTATACATACTGCAAAATGATTAAAAGAAATGCAATTTCATGGCAACCCTTAAACAGAGTCTCTTAGGCGAGACAGAGGCTCTCTCTCTCTCTCTCCAGGCCTTCCCCACTTTGCTCTCAGTTGATGGCTGAAAGAGGAAACTACCTAGTCCATAAAATAGTAAACTGTAATTTCCTGAAAATTAGAAACAACAGTATTCAGTAATCCTAAAGAGATAAAATTCAGTAATGTTTTAAGATAGTTTTCTTATATAGCCCAGGCTAGCTTTGAACCCTTTGATCTTCCTATCTCTGTCCTAAGTGTTAGAATTGACTTCTGTGCTATCACCCAACTAATAATGTTATTGGTACTATAAAAATGTTATTGATATTATAAAAAGAAAACATGAGCCTTCGTTTGTCAGTTGAAAAAGGAGGTGGAGAAGAGGTTTATTGTTAAATGTTCTTCAGAAAACAATGTCTTCCAGTCATTCCTAATGATTCTAATGATCCACAATCTTATATATGCATTAGGTAATTTAAGAGGAAATGTTTAACCTCAATTTTTAAAAGCACCCCCCCACACAAAAATACCTTGACATAATATATTTTTATATCATATGGTTTGGAAATAACGTTGCACTTTAACAACTGTACACTACGATTTTTGCATCTATAGGATGTAGAAGAACCTTTGAGTCAGATGGTAAGTAACTGTAATCCCAGTACTTGGGAGGCTGAAGCAGGAGGATCACAAGCTTGATAAGCTTGGATACAAAATAAGACCCTGCCTCTCTCCAAAAGGAAAGCAGTGGGGGAGGAGAGAGAGCAGACTGGAAAACTGTCAGACCTGCAGAAGCCGGCAAGCCTGTTGTGTATGTAGCCTTGCAGCTTATTAAAAGCCTATAGCTAAGTCAAAGCAGCTTCGTTGTTTCACAAGTGGCGCAACTTCTAATTTAAACATCTGTTTGTTTTTCATATACTTCTCTTCTAATATGGGGAGATAAATTAATTAAATTACATACAGTCTCGTTTCCTATCACACGTACCATGTGTTTTATAGTTTCTCTCAGTAGAACATGGTATTTACTCTCCTGACTTCTCAGAGACTTAAACAGTAACAGTATGGGAGCATCAAATAATTAAACATCAACAGCAAGAATTTTAGGACTAAATAAACATAGTACTCCTCTTATGACAGAAAGTATTCCCATTAGAGCTACAAACTCAGCTTTTTAAAGTAAGTTTCTTCAGAGTTGCCTTTAACAGTCTATTTATATCTATTTAAAGCAGTAAGGGTTGTAACATATTTTATCTTATTTCCCCACAGATTTATACTAATAAGAACCTTACACATGTAGCATTCAACCCAATTGTCCTAAAGAATTGGTCACATGTCCTCCATCATGTATCCTAGAAACTATGACTCTAATTTCATTTCTGATTATTAAAAATAAACAAGACAAGCTTGTAGATTCCTGATTTCCTGTCCTCCTCAGCTTCCAGGATCATCCCAAATCACCAAAATTTCTGTTGTCATCAGATGTAATCTGACATTTTCTACACATCATAAAGTTTTATTCAATTAAAACTCTTTTACATTTATTTATTTTGTGTACATGTGTGCTATGTATGGGAGAAGTGTCTGGGGATTAAGCTCAGGTTGTCTGGTTTGACAGCAAGCACCTTTTGTCCCTTCATTTTTTAAAACTTTATTTTTACAAAAGTAGCAAGGTAACTTTGTCAAAGTACAGGAAGCACAGATTAAGAAGGAGACATGGAGCCAGGGCTGACAGTGGGCCACATAACTGACAGTACTCAAGGGCCTCAACTTTTTAAAATAAACTGACAACAGCAGATAGTGATAAATTATCACTGTTTATGGGTCTAAATTTGCTTCCCCAGATACTGGGATTTTAATAGATGGGACAAAAAGTGAGTGCTGTTAGGATATCATTCAGAACATATATAAATCTGGCTGTCACTTTTTTTTTTTTTCTGAGACAGGGTTTCTCTTTGTAGCCCTGGCTGTCCTGGAACTCACTTTGTAGACCAGTCTGGCCTCGAACTCAGAAATCAGCCTGCCTCTGCCTCCCAAGTGGACAGGACCCAGACCCAAACAGTGGCACCCAGTGTTGTACTCTGGCTTCCACAGGTATCTTCTCACGTGCATCTGCCTCTGTCACACATAAAGCATGCAATCCCTTACTGCCAAGAACCAGCTTCAGCTTGGAGAGGGGTTCTCAGGAAGGGGTGTCTAGGACTGGCAAAAACAAATAACTCAAATTGTGGGCCCAAGCTGAAGGCCTGTATTCTGCTTGAGACAGCTTTCCAGACTGCTCTCTGTGTTCTGCCCTGCTAATACAGCGTTCTCTTACTATTCTAAAACCCTTCTGGAGAGCTTGTCTCTTGCAAATCAAAAGCCCGATTTTTATTTTACATATCCATTCAGTCATTACAGTTTCTGATTCTCCAGTGAATCAACAGCCTCTTGAGTCTTAGAGACTGCAAGCTTATAGACAATAAGATAGCTGAGTGGGACCCCACCCTGAAATCACTATTCCAACCTAGCCTGGGCCAGGCTGACCTTAAACTCAGGAAACCAGCAGCCTTTGTAAGCATAAACAAAACTGGGTGGGATCTTGCCTCGCAATCACCACCCCCTAAATATCTTTATCTCCTTCCTTCCTTAGTATCTTTCTGACAAACTGGCTCATAGCACAGCTGTCTCTGTTCTTTTAGATCTGTGAATTCATATTGCATCCTTATATTTTACATAGTTGAGAAATTATATATTTTCAAACTTGTGTTTTCAGTGTTTTTTTTTTTTTTCAGCCTTAAGGGCTGCCCTGACTTTCACAGCCATAAGGTCACAGCATTACCATTTTGCTGAGACATAAACATGCCACCCCTCCTGGACTCTAGCTGTCTCTGATTATCATGGAGTCATTAACCTTGGCAGAGAGGGCATTCCTTGAAGAAGGAATGTGAAAATATGTACAGTATTATACAAACAAACCTTATGCCCACAGGAATCATCGTTTATTTGTGGAGGCCCATGCCCTGCTGGCTCCATTCCAGGGCAGGAAACTGTCCTACCATCCCTTACATGCCCAAGCCATCCAGGGCACCACCTTATATAAATAACCCTATGAGAAGGATTTCTGCCTAAGAAATGGATATTAGCTATAGGGGAGAAATAATCTAAGTTATTTGAACAAACTAAATATCAGCTTAAAATAAATCTCAAATTTAAGTAGAAAGAAGACTTAGATGAGTAAATTCACAGGAAAAGCCCTCCATATTCCAACCGACAAATTACAGTGTGATCTCTAGGTATATAATTTCAGTGGTAGACTAGATGCTATATTTAACAAGTTTTTCATCTTGAGATCTGACACTTTGTAGACCTTAAAAAAGGAACTAAAAAATAATGTATGAATTTCTATAAGCAAAGCATTATATACTTAGTACTGACTGTTCATTTTTCTACCACAGCTACATAACACAAAGAAAATGGCAGTGTGCTGGCCAATGGGGCGGCTTGGTGGGTAAAGACACTTGCTGCCACGACTAATGACTTTAGTTTGAGTCCCTGGAACTGACATGATGTGAGGAGAGAACCAACTTCTCCAAGTTGTCTTCTGACCTCCCTATGCATTTGGCAAACCTGAGTCCCCCTCCCCATGACACATAATACACATAGATGCTTTAAAAACAAAGACAATGACTGTTTACATGTTTCCTATTGCTGTGCAGTTATACAATTATAAAGTTAGTGGTTATAAACAATGAAAATATATTACCTTATTATAGTTTTGAAGGTCAGGAATCCAAAATGAGTGTCAGTATCACAAAACTAAGAGGAAGGCAGAATTGTGATCCCCCTGAAGGCTCTGTGAAACCCCCTTTTTAGCTTTTAGAGCTCACAAGCTATTCCTTGGCTCCAAACCTTCCATCTTCAAACCAGCAAAACCTGGTTGAGCCGTTCTCACATGGTTCTCACCACACCCTTCTCACGCTTCTTCTACCACACTTAAAAGACCTATAGTGAGGGGTCTATTCAGATAATCTAGGATAAGCGAGTTTCAAACCACAGTGGCCTTACTTTCAAACAGAACTTGAATTCTCTCTTGACATGTTTGTTATGTATATAGATTCCAGATATGAAGGCACAGCTATCTTTGGACGTTCTGGTATGCGTTTGTTCAGCCAGAGTGATAGCTCAGTGGGTAAAGTGCTTGCTGCCAAACCCAACAACTTACATTCAATGCCCAGCCCACACTGTCCTCCGGCCTCCAAACGCACTCACTCTATGGCACTTCTGCACCATGCCCCCCACACACAAAATGTTTATGTCCAGTGTGTACTCCCCGTATTACAGTGCTTTTACAGCACCCTGTACTTTCTTGTTACTGCGGAGCTGTGATTCGTAAGGTCATTAATGTCTGCTTTTCTTCATTAGATTAGACCATAAGAGGGAAAAGTGTGGTTGTTTTGTTCACCCTTAACATACTTGATAACTAACAAAAGTATAAAATACATGCAGCACAGAGTAAGTGCTAAATAGTTACCTAGGAAAAGTTACCTGCATGCTGAACAAATAATTCTTTTTTCTTTTATACCTCATTTCACTCATTGCCTCTTCTCCTCTAAGTTCAAGTGCTCAATAATTTGCCTGGGCATTTTTCTCCAAAGAAGTTTCTCCACACCTCTCTGTTCTCTGAGTAACCTCATTAAGAAAATTTTGTGGATTTCTCTCAAAGATTCATTTATTTTTAATTATATGTATTTGTATGTCTATGTGAATGCAATGCTGAGATGGAAGTATTTATATATTTATTAATTTTCACAAAATAATGAAGGAACTGAACTCTTTAAGAGTTCAGGGTCCTCTTTAAGAGCAGTATGCCCTCATAACCTCTGAGCCACCTCTCCAGCCCTTCATTTAGAAAGTAAATTTCTAAAATACAGGTCTCATATTGGGAAGAGCAGTGGTGGTTCCCACCTTTAATCCCAGCACTGAAGAGCCAGAGGCAGGTGGATTTCTGTGTGTTCAAGACTGGTCTACAGTGCTAGCTCCAGAACAGCCAGGGTCCACAGAGAACCCTGTCTCAGAAAAAACAGACAAGCAAAACCAAATTAATTTAAGACTTTCCAATTGCATCAATATAAAAACAGCACATAAAACCATTAATGGTCTAACCTCTCTCCAGTTGAGCAGGCTGACCTTACTGCTTTCAAAGATCCCCAAGCTACAAACTATAGCAGACTAGCTGTCTAAAATGCCAGGTGCTTCCCAACTGTTCCATTTTCTTACACTCTAATGATTCCACTTGAAATGCTTTCCATGGCCTGGCCCATCTCTTCTTTTCTGTGTGCACTGACATGGCTCATTATAATCCCAGCGTGCCCTCCACCAAGCCTCTCGCAACACACAGTCTAACTACTACCTCCTTTAAGTTTCCTATATTACCCATTTCCATGAAATGCATGATCTTCCTCTATTTTTTCAGGCTATAATTGTTGGGAAATTTTATCTTTCAATGTATATTCAACTGTCTACTAAAAGAGATTACTCTTTTTTTTTTTTGTCTCAATCTCCAATTGTAGTTTAAATTCTGGTAAATGTTTATTCCATTTTGTGTGAGAACATATATTAAAACCCACAGAGGGCTTACTTCTAGGAAATCTTCCAATCAATTGACAAAACATTAAATTAAAAGGGGCATATATATAAAAATGTTCATTTCAGAATTATAATACCAAAAACGAGAAATAAGCTAAATGTCCAGAAATAGAAAATTCTAAAGATATATCTCAGAGCAATCTAAAATAAAGATTGTGAAAATTATATAGTAACTCATATGTTTATGACATGTTAAGTGGAAAGGGATTAAGAGAACTATGAAACTATATAATTATGTATATAGACACTGACTAAAAGGGAACATGAAGGAATTGATGGTGTGGCTGTGACTATTTCTTCCCTGAAGCCCTCATCCCTTTTAGTTTTTCAGACAGGGTTTCTCTCCGTAGCCCTGGCTTCTCTAGAACTCTTTCTATAGACCACACTGGACTTGAGCTCATGGAGTTAGTTCTGCCTGCCCCTGTGGGCTGGGGATTTCATTTCTTTTATCCAGAACTTTATGTCACTATATAAATTATATATTTTAATTATATGTAATTTAAAATTAAATTTATATCCTTTGCAGATTGCAAGATTTGTGTATAAATATTTGTGAGCATACACACAAATACATTTCTCAGGACTGTCTCCTATAAGCTCTAAGAGCAGATAATCCAGTACCAATAAGCATACTGAACCTTGTTCCCTAAGATCATTTTCCACTAACATGGAAACAGGCCTTCTAAAAAGGAAAAGACTTATTCCATGGAAAAGCAAACTTAAGAGACAAACATGTACTATCTCATTATACAAGCAAGGGAGTGCTTTTTAAAAATAAAAATGAAGTAATGCTAACAAAAGCCACAAGAGGAAGTGCTTCTACTAGCTACACAAGACAATTTGAATACCAAAATAATTAAATATATAGTTTAAATTAGAGGTGAAAGGCAATGATATATGTAACCTACCCTAAGTGATTAAGAAAAACAGTACACAAATATACAAATAAAAATATGGGTAGAATGGCTGGAGAGATGGCTCAGCAGTTAAGAGCATTTGTGGCTTTTGGAGAGGACCTTGGTTTGGTTCCCAGCACCCACAGGATGGCTCACAACACCAGTTCCAGAGGATCTGATACTGTCCATTTTCTGACCTCTAAAGGCACCAGATATAACATTGTGTACATACATACATATAGGCAAAATATGCATATAAGAAAATCTGAATTTTAAAAAATATTTGTAGATGGACGTCATAAATGAGAATAAGCAAATACCGAAGTGGAAAAACAGGAATTCAAATGTACTCGTGTAGATAATGAATAGGTTAGTAGGGAAGCCACAAGGGCTTTGTTTCCAGGAGAATGCTGTGGGCTGAAAATGAAGAGGGGATATGGGTTTGTTCAGTCATCTTGAATCCATCACATAAACTGTATAAGCAATGCTGAACACACAAGGAACTTCTGATGAGTAAGATATAATGTCCCTACAAACTGCTTTCTATTTTCAGGAAGGAAAAAAAAAAAGAGTAACTACACAGTTGGAAGTTTGGGTCACACATTGACAAGGTGATCAAAATTATGATCATCAGTGAGTAATACATGGGTGTCATGTTCTACAAGTGTCTCTGAGGAACAGGCCACAGAGTCTACAGCAGTCAGCTGAAATGCATAGTCTCCCTCTAACTGTAAGGAAACATGGAGTTATTGTTCTAAAAGTCCTTCAAATACATCAAGGACTTAAAAGACAAAATGGGAATTTTCCAGAGCAAAGGATGCTTAAAAAGATAAGACAATTAAATTCAATCCCTGGCCAGAGACAGGCTCCTGTGGGGTGGCGGGGGGAGAATATTATAAAGGGCCAACCTCAAAAATTGTAACATGATGGTAAAAATACCGTTCAAGTGTATGTTTACCAGGCTGTCATGAAATGCACTCCCAGGAATATAGAAGTGAAGAGCTAGGACCCATGCTTGCCTGAGGAAAGTTCAGAAGTAAAGGTGTCCTGGAGGGGAGAGGATGTAATGTATGTTTAGAGAGAAAGAGAACTGGTCTCCCCACAAGAGGCAGCAAATGAATGGATGATCTAATAACGTTTTATAAATTTGAATCTCTGATTTGTTGTTAAGTTCATTTTAAAGAAACAACAGGAATATAAAAGGGTACTGAAAACTGCCGAAGAAGCCGGGTGTACTCATGTGCGCCTTTCCTCCCAGGACTGGGAAAGCAACAGGTAGAGGGCTCTGTTATGATAGATGCAACCTACCCTAAGTGATTAAGAAAAACGGTACACAAATATACAAATAAAAATATGGGTAGAATGGCTGGAGAGATGGCTGAGCAGTAAGAACATTTGTGGCTTTGTGGCCACTTTACCATTCGCTCGCTGGTGATTGCATTCCGGATTTTAAATACGACTTGGGTTCTGCTCCCTGACAGGAATATACAGTGTATACTGTATACAGAGGCTTCAACTGAGTGGGTGGAAGTAGGCAGACAGATTATTACGCCTTTCTAGAAGACACCCTGGTACCCAAATACTAATTACTACCTAAAGACTGGGATTCTTTAGTCTTATAAGGTGTATCATGTTTCGGAGTTGTAAAATTCAGATTTTTATATCCAGAGTGTGATGATCTGATAGAAAAATCACCGTTTTTTTTTTCCCCCTTTGAAATTTAACTCGGGAATTTGCACCCTCTTGTGGTGGAAAGATAATTTTCCCCATTGGCTTTCTGTTCGGACATCAGAACTTTGTTACTTGATTTTTGGTTTCTCCCACTTTAATGACTCAATAAGGATTTATGGTTTGTTAAGATTTTAAACAAAATAGGACTTAAATATTCTAAAAGGGATCGACATATAAGTTTTAGTCAGAGCAAGTGTAGATAACTGAACACTATTCAGCCATGTCCAGTCTTGATTTGATTGCTAAAGTCTATTTCTTTTCCAGTTGCACCTCACTAATGGAAACCATGGAAGCCTTCTCCAATTCATTTACTCTTTAGCACTTAAGTCTCATATCCATTGTTTTAGCAGGCATAACAACAAGATACATCTTTTTATGTTCAAAAGTTACAATTCTGCAGGGTGTGGCAGCACAAACCTGTAATCCTAGCACGCAAGGGACTGAAGCGGGCTTATCTACCTGGTCACAAAGCTCAGTTCTAGGCCAGCCTCAACTCCATAAAAAGGTATTTTTTAAAGTTGCAATTCATCACAAGTTGTTTTTTATAATAAAAACTAGAGCAAACATAGTAATATTCCTGATTTTTAAACTGTTGGATTCTTTTTGATAAGACAAAACAAAACAAAACCATTTGATAGTGCTGGAGAGAGAGCGCCGCTGTTAGGAGCACTTGTTGATTTTGCCGAGGACCCAGGCTTAGTTTCAGCACCCACATGGTGGATCACAACCATCTCACTCCAGTTCCAGAAAATCGCTCCTCTCTGAATGTTTGAAGGCACATATAAGATGCACATACACACATGTAAACAAAACATTCACACAAAGTCATTTTTAAAAATTCATGAGAATCAAAGGAAACAACAAACTACAACCCTATAGTCATGTAGGAGCAATGGCAGGTTTTCTTTTTAAAAATGTCATCTTAATCAGCCTAGTGGCAGGAACGATGTCTTGCAAGCAAAGGATCAAAAGATGCTTTTGTAAGAAAAATTAAAATATTAACTTCATTTTTTTTGTCCTGTTATAGAGCCATTTTTAAAGGTGGTTTGCCTAGCTTGCTCTCACCAGTTGTAAGACAGCAGAATTCCTAATCGGAACATCTGGTATCGTCAGCCATAAAACAAAAATAGCAGTAGGTGTTACCATAGAGGTGTTGTGCGCACCACATTATCAATACCTAGTGGCTCTTAGAACTTTTTCAGGACTTCATACAACGGAAAAACTATCTGGTTAATCCGTAATTTACTACAGCACTATTTTTTTTTCTTTTGGAAAAGTACCCTAGTGACGTCGAAAGATTGTATATCTCAGGCTCCAATCCAGAGCCGAAAGCTCGGTCTCCAGTTCAGAATCAAAAGGCTTGTGCATAGTGGGCGGGTCGCATGCCTCGAGGTCTGGGGTGAAGGGAAACGTCGGTGTATGACAGCCGCCCGCTGGTCCTGTGACTGAACCGTAAAATTCCTACCTCGTGAAGTGGTTCGAGGTTTAGGTGTGACAGACCAGAGAGGCGCTGGCGTAGGGCGAGAGCACGACAGCGATGCGCGGTTTTAAGTTCCTGATCGGCCACTCAGGCTCAAAGGCACACTCGGTGGCTTAGAGTTTAATTAAAAGCGGTTTTTGTTTTTACGAAACGCTTAAGATAGACCCTAATTTGTTTCATCCCAAAGGTAGGGTACTAGTGTGTCATCGGAGTAGGGTCCGAAAGCTGACCACCTCCACTGCGGTACAGGGACGACGCTGGCACACACACAAGCGCGAGGTACAGCGGGGACTGGAACCTAGGAAGTAGAGGGCCTTGCGCCACGGCGATCCTGCGCATGTGCCGGGGGAAATCGGAGGTAGAAGTTTCCGCATGCGCAACAGGGTCGCGCGGGGGTTGGGGTGGGTGGGGGGAGGCAGGGACAGCTGTGGAGACAGCCCGCGTTCCCGGCATGCCCCGGGGCGGCGGGGTTGGCTCTAACGAATTTGAATGAGGAGCCTCAGCGCTTTCGGCGCCATTTTCGAGTGATGCCTGATCTCATCAATCTAGCGGAGGGAAGGGATAACCTGTCCGCGCGTAGCGCAACGCTAGGATCGCGCCGGAGAACCTCCCCAAAATCATCAAAAAATAACTTAGACCAGAGGGCAGTCAGAGGGGGTTTCGCCAGATCCCGCGCAGTCGGTAAGAGCCTCAAGTAGCAAAGCGGGTCTCGGGAGGTGGCAGCGATGGGACCGGAGGACGGTGAGGGGCACAGGCACCGGACCCGGGGTCTGCCCTCACTTTAATGGCTTAAGCTCCCCAGGAGATCCGGCCGGCGTAACTTAGGTGTCCTCGGGTGGGCGGTGTCTGGCCGCTTGTGGCGGGAGCGCGGAGCTGGGGGAGGGGAGGCGCGGTTTGAGCGGGACGCGACCGAGCGGCCGCCGCCCGACCTGTCAGCGCGAGCGGCCGGCCGTGGAGCTAGGCCGGCGCGGCAGGTCCACCCGCGCTCCCCGGTGTACACGGCGGTCGGAGCGCAGGCCGCCTCCTGCCGGGAAACTCGGGTTCCCGAAGAGACGGCTGCCCGCGGCCCCCGAGGTGTGCTGCGGAGCGCGGGGAAGAGGCGGCGCCGGCCGGTCCCGGCCCCGGGCGCGGCGGGCGGACGCGTCCAGCTGGGTCATTTTGTCGTTGCTCTCCCGGCGGTCCCCTCTCTCTCGAGGGGGGAGGGGTGTCGGGGTGAAGGGAAGGACGGGGCTGCGAGCTTGCGATTTCCTGGCGGCGCGCTCTTAGAAGAAGACTTTTTCCTTCTCCGGTCCTTGAAACACAGCGTCTCAAGGAAAAGTAGCGTGGAACTTGGTGTTTCCTGCGGACGAGCCTTTGCACCTACGATTTAACGGCAATTTTGCAGTCCGCAACTTTTCTTTGGAACTCTTGACGCGAGGCGGAAGAAAGCGGAGTTGTCTTTCCTTTGGGGGGTTCGTGTCTTTTTTTTCCCCCTCCCCGTTGGCTGTTGGCTTTTTGTCAACCCAGATTCGACAGCTCTTGAATTTAGGTAATCTTGACAGCTTTGACGTTAGGTAATGCTCGCTAGGTAGTAGTCTCTGTGAAGGGTGCACGTTAAACTCTCGTCCCGCTTTCCTCCCTCAGCACCCCTAGATTAACCCTCAGCTACTGTGACGCCCTGCGGGAGGGTCGCACGGACCTGGCTTTCAGATCCTCTGCAGATGCTTTTGCAGCAGCGTCTCGGTTCCTCGCTCAGGAATACGGCTTCTTGGGAACCTCAGTGACTTGCTGTTTGGAGCAGGCCCCCTACAGAGCTTTCTCCTTCTGGAATTTTTTTTTTATCAGATCCATGGATTTGGTGTGTGTCTGTGAAAACAGGGGGACCCGCCCTCATTTTGATCCCTTCCAGAAGAGCAGGAGCGCAATGTGATGTTTTTCAAATTGTGTCTAACGGAGCTCCCAAATGCCGGGCTTCTTACCCACTGATTGGCTGGAAGGTAGCGGGACTGGGGGGGTTGAATGTTGATCCCGGAGCTGATAATTCTTGACCTACCGAAAAACTATGTTTAGTCAGAGAACTATTCAAATAGATCCAAAATGTAAAATTGGAGGTTTTTTTTTTAAGTTGGTACACAATAGAGCTGTTTCTTCCGTAAAAGCCTTTCAGATGGCTCTAGAATATATATTTAAATATAAAACTAAAAAGGCTGATTTAGGAAAACTGTATTTCTGCTGTTGCAGTTATAAGACATTTCTGGTCTTCAATGGTTGAAAACTTCTCCGATGGATCTGAGGTGCTTGGTTATTCCTTTGATAAAATTTTTTCGTCTCAGCCTTCATGTATTTATTGGATACATATTATGGGAGAATTGTTTATTTTGATGAAAGTGAACTTTAAATTATCTGTTCTGCATTTTTTGTAAAATTTGAATATATTCTTAGAACTTTGCAAATTTGTTTTAAAATGTCTTCTAACTCAGCCATTGGAGTTGATTTAAAATTTTAGTTTACAAGTCATTTATGTTTCTTAGTTGAGACTATAACAAGTAAGTATGCACAGGTGAGCATATATATTAATGCATTCCTTTTACAAATTCATTATGAGAGAATGTGTTGTGTACAGCATTGCGTATGTGTTGGTTTATTTAATTTCAGTTAGTTTTTGTTTAGTGTCACTTGAGACAGGCGACAATATTTATTACCCTGCTTGACATTCCTTTTAAATCCATCTTGATAAGAGACAGGGTGGGGTTTTCAAACAGTAGATGATTTTGAAAGGAACTTTTAAATTTTATATCTTATAAATAATTGAAATTTTGAGACATTATTTCAATTTAAGACAAACATGCAGTTAGAAACATTCAAATGAAAACATTTTCATAAATGTATAGGACTGTAAATTAATTAATAATAAATACATTCTATTGTGTATTACTTTCATGATAATTAAGTTTACTGAACCCATAATCCTTTTTTTTCAGAATCTATTTTGTATCTTTTCATAAAATTTTCCTAAAACTATAAAATTTGATTTACTAAAATTGTTGATCTCGTTTCTATTCTGCATGTAATAATATGTAAAATGTGTTTTGCTTTTTACTGTTGATTTGTATTTGTATTTTAATTTTTATTCAAATTCTATGACTGGGAGAGAATTATGGGAATGGAGGAAATCTTTAAATTTCACCAAACTGGTGAAATTTAACCATAATTTTTTGACAGTTCCGTTTATGGAATGTGTGTTATGTTAAAACCATAATTGAAGGGTTTTTTTTCTTTCATTTGTTTGTTTTACTAACTTTTTGAAAGTGATATTCTTTATTTAAACTAATTCTTGTAACTATTTAGAATACACTAACACCTAAATAAATTTCACAGCATTCAAAATATGTTCATGTTTTATGTAATGCTAGGTAGAAGGGACAATTCCAATAGAGATATACCTACTTGTTTAAATATTTAAATACAGTTATCTGTGTTTTTCTACAGAAACTGATTACTCTAATTTTCTATTCTTTTGTAAAAGCTGCAAAAGTTATTTATTACCATAGGAAAACAGCACTGAAGAATGGTGCTGATAAAGTTCTCCCGGCACTCCATTTACTATTGTAGGAGACTGGGAACAGAAGTATCAGTTTCCCTGGTAGCATTGATTTTTATTTGTTCTTTATACTAGTTCCAATTAAAGGTCTAATTTTAGACAATTTAAAAAAAAACCTATTAACTTGTCTTCAGTGTACATTTTCAAAAGTTAGCTTCAGGTTTTTGTGTGCCACTAGATTAGTATCTGTTTTAATGTTTGTTAGGAACATTAAATATAAGGAACCAAATATAAGGATAAAAATGTAAAGGTTCATGTTCTGTTACCATGTTTTCTTTTGTGTGTTGCTTTTTAGTTTTTGTTTCCTGAAGACTTGTGTATGTCTATTATTCGTATATTTATTTGTACGAAAGAGTCTTCAGTCTAGAACTATTGAGTTTATAGAAAGACATTTCCAGGCTATATTTAATATTTCTTCAATAAGCTTTCAACAACTAGATTTTAAATTTAGAGTTATAGAAATTTTATAAAGTTCATCTCAAATTATAAACTGTTTCTAACCTTAAAAAGGCTTTTGTCTTTTTTATTTTCTTTTGTTTGATGACACTTAATCCCCACGTTGATTTCTTTTTAACCCCTTTTATGAGAAATATAATTAGTATAATTATAATTAGAACAGCACATTTTAGAAAGAATTTTAAGACTATGCATAGTTTACCCTTTTTATTTTTTAATGGCACAAATTTAGAAACTATACGCTTTGCAATTAATTTTAGCATATAATTAGATTTCAAACTATGACTTGCTCTAACTTTCTGTTCTCAAATCTCATAAAACCAAAGGAAATCAGTAATAAAATACTGATTTTATACCGCTATTTCAATTAAGTGTTGGAAAATGAGATAAAGCATTTAATTTTAAGAGATTCAGTATTAGAACCTCAAAATATGGTTGTCTTAAAAACTGATAATGTCTATGAAATTATTGAAATGTTACTATTATGTAATATCTGATTGCTAGTATATATAAATGATCATAAATTCTGTAAATAATGCTTTCTGGTAGGTAAGTTTTTGTTTATTTGCCTTTATAAAAGATGCTTTAATGGATTTTTTTCTTTGAGACAGGTTTCAAGTCTTGGAGTTAATAAATGTGTGTGTGTGTGTGTGATTTATTCTTAATACTTTTCTCGAGGTTGTGAATTTAATGTGCTCTTATTTAAGCCTGTTTTGTTTGAACAAAGAAATGCTCCATAGACAAGATTTGTGGTATTTTCTTTCTTTCTTTTTTTTTTTTTTTGGTGTTTTGGATTTGGTTTTTTTCGAGACAGGGTTTCTCTGTGTAGTCCTGGCTGTCCTGGAACTCACTCTGTAGACCAGGCTGGCCTCGAACTCAGAAATCCGCCTGCCTCTGCCTCCCAGAGTGCTGGGATTACAGGCGTGCGCCACCACCGCCCAGCTGATTTGTGATATTTTCTAAGTATAAATAGTAAATTAATAAATTTAAGTTTTACTTTGAAATTTTTCTTTTAGTCATAAACATTTTATTTTATATCCAAGCCTTTTGTTCCTTATTATCTAGTATTCTTACAACCTTTAAACAATCAAATATTACAGACATAAAGGGGCTTTTGGTATTCGCTCTTTATTTTATTTCTCACTTCAGCTATTCTTAAAAGTAGAAGCATTAGGATTCATATGTAGTACATTACTCCTTTGGTAATTTAATAACTTGCTCTTTTAATATAGTTGCTACCTATTAAGTCATTAAGATCCAGAAAGGGTGAAACAAATGAAAAAAATAAATAAAGTTGCATTTTCACCTCTATTTGGAAGCATTAAAAGGTTAGTCTAGTAGTGGTCCATGTATTTCTCATTTGTTTAAAATTATTAAATTGGTAGAACTGTAAGAAAAGATTTGGAATTCACTCAAGTATAACAATACTAAAGGTGAGAATAATAGTAATTTGTCATCATTGATCCATTTAGTAATTTTAGGGGAAAGGTAGTCAAATTTTAATCTTTATCCTTTGCATACTTTTAGGCTATACAGATTTTAGAATTACAAAGAATATTTTTTTATAATCTTTCTCAGTTCTTTCATAGCTACTTTGAAAATGAATGTCATAAAGAGAAATGAAAGCAGAAACCTACCTGATTTGTTTGAAGAGGCTTTGGGTGATAATGCGTATTAATTGTTCTTAATCAAGTTATTTTTTTGTTCTAAAAATATTTTCAGAGTAGTGGCTCTGAGCATTGTCAAGATGGATTAGATCAAGTGGAAGGAACTACAGGAGATATTTATCTGTTGAGTATCTTCATGCAATAATACATGCCATTTTTATTTCAGATTTTAACCTTTAGAAGACAGCCAATTCTGGAAAACAACCAAAGTTTCTTTGATTGAATACCCACGTAATGCATTGGAATATGATAGGAGATTAAGGTATACTAATGTTGTGATTCTTTGTCTGGTTTTGTTTTCTTAAGTCATGGTCTTAATTCTACAGCCCAGCCAAGAACTTGCTTTGTATCCTAAGCTGGCCTAGAACTATTAATTTTTGTGCCTCAACTTCTTCCTTAGTGTTGAGATTGTAAATATGTGTCAGCACGTCTGCCTTATACTAATGAATTTTCGGAACCTATCATTATATATCTTTGTAATATAATTGGACTTGGTAGTAATTCTGAAACATTTGAATGAACTAAAATCAATAAGTAAAGAATAAACAGAAATCTTGTAAATTGGCTGAATCTAAGTGTCTTGCTTGTTGATATTCCAGATTTTTAAGAACATAGTTGATGTTTTTATTATGTTGTAGATTCCTTCACCCACTCCCTAATAAAGAACAAAGTATATATGGTGATTTTTCTTTTTCCTGAGGGTGTTAGTACAGTGAGCTATGTAAGGTATTTAATTATGTACTGGACTTTATTCTTACAAAATGAAGTGTTTTAGGTCAAGTGGAATTTAGTACTTGGCTGTTTGACTAGTGGAGAAGTAGGTAGAGTCTAAAAATTAGATAAGAATAATGAAAATATTTTAAGAAAATTTGAAGTATTCCAAGTACCTTCCTAACCAAGTCACGGTTTCTTAAGCAGAAATAAGTATTTTACTCATAGATACTCAATACATTGTTAATATCAAAAGTTACAGCACTCTAAAAATAAAATTATAGAACATTTAAACTTTCAGTAACTACTACCTTAATCTCCAAAACACTTAGAGTTCATTTTTCTAACATTATTTTTACTTGATTTTTGTATTTAGTTGAGCATTTCAGATAGTGTGCAGCTTAAAAAACTGTTATTTCCTAGATGGTAATCTGGTATATATTGATGTTATTACTAAATATTACTTGGTTAGGATTTTTTCTAGTAAAGTATTAACCATAAGTTTTAATAATATTTGCTAAATAAAATGGCAGTTGCTAAAACTGATTTTCTTTAGAATTGTTGGCTTTGTAATAACTATGAATATATAAGCAACAAATAAAAAATCCCAAAGGCTTTGTTTTCTTAAGAAGTGCAGTTTAATCTTAAGACTAAAGTACAGTTTTCCTGCCCATAAAACCGCTCTTACTTTAAATAGTTTAAACATTCTAGAACACATTCTCAGGTATGTTTAAGAATCCTAGAGTGTTAAGGTCCATTTTAAAATATTAATAAACTGGATTTTGATATTTTTATATTATGAGATAGATAATCCAGAAATGCACATTTGTTAATAATTGAGGCAAAAAAGAAGTGTTAAGAGGTAAATAGAAATCAGAGTTTAATTAAAAGTGAATTTCTGATAACTTTTTGTTACATTGATATATGGTGACTATTTCAAATAAATACAAAGTATAGAATGTCTTTATAACTTTAATTTTTAAATTATGACAGAACAGTTTTGATGGGTGAAGAATGAATAAACTTTTCCTCTATCTTACCCAGTGTTTTTTAGGTTAGAGAGTATTAAGATGAAAATGGAGTGTCTTGGGGGTTGGCAGGAATCGACATTTAATTTATCTTTTTATCCAGATAATTGACCCAGTTTTAATGAGTTAAATGAAGGAGAAAGCATAGTTATCATATAGCTGAAGATTGAAATGCATGGTGGTTTCGAATTTAGAGTTTAAAATTTATGATACCTGAGGGTCTTAGAATTTATTGTTTGAACCAAATATTTGACATGTTATTGTTCTCGATACAATTATAAATAGCTTATGAACATAGGAAATTTAGCTTGTTACATAATTTAGTAACTAAAAGCAATAGTACATATATTAAACGTTTTCTTATAGTTGGCCACTTCTGATACAGTAAGAATCCTTAACTTGGCTAATAATAAAAGCTGTTACAGTTATAAATGATTAGGTATTCTTTAACCGCTCTTTAAAGGACGTGTTGTAAATACTTCAAATTCACAAATCTCTCCAATTCTCTCTTAAAATGTGGTTTATTAGGTACACAGAAATTTATTGAATTGATTTAAATGTTTTAATTAAAATTGTTCTCCAGTTATATCTTGAATTTAGTATTTTTACTTTCAGTTAAAGGCATGATCAGGGTTTCAGGAAAAATAATTGCCCTTAAAGTAAAGTTGCACTATCATTATTTTTATCTTACTGAGATATTTACCTTACAATGAAAAAAATATTTTAATAAACTAGGATGGAGTAAATTTAACATTTGTTGATGAGGGACCTTAAAATTATTGTGATTTATAATGTTAGTTCATAAACAACTTGCATTTGAAATGTCAGAATTGTTTTCTTTGATAGAGATTTTAAAGTATTGCAAAGATTTCCTAAATAATAACAAAATTAACTTGAACATTTTAAATGTTTATGTGGAACAGTTTTGTACATGGATATATATTTTGTGGTTTTCTAAAAGTAACAAATATCCCTAATTTATTTTGTTTTTGAAATAAGGCCTAATGTATCAGAACTGATACTTTCTGATTAACATTTTTCAATAGTCAGTATTTAGTTAATTCTAAATCTTTAAATTTTTTTAAATATGACTTGAAATATAATTTGTTTGCAGTACTATGAACTACACTTTGGACATTTCATTATCAGATTTTAACTAGGCTAATATTACTTTGCTATTTTGATATAATTACTTGAAAGAAAATATTCAGCATTTTTAAATATGATTTCTAAAATTAATCCATCACTATGTCTATATATCCAAATGTTATAAATTGGGTAGTGGCGGTGCATGCCTTTAATCCCAGTACTTTGGAGGCAAGGCTGAAGGATTTCTGTAAGTTTGAGGCTGGCCTGGTATACTTAGTGAGTTCTAGGACAGTCGGGGCTAAATGGAGAAACTTGAAAAAGAAAACAACAAAAATAATCAAGCAATGTATTATATTACAAATACCTTTCATACTAAATAAGTATATTCAAAATTACCTTGTTATTCTGTGGATTTTTTAAGTTTATTTCTAACATTCAAATTAAGTGGAAAAAATGTATTCATTTTGGTAAGAAATAGAAGTTATTTTGTTTTTGCAAAATACCTAAATTTACTATATTGCTATATTTTATACTTTAATTTTTAATTTCAAGACTAGGTATTACTTAAATTTAATATCTAGTTCTAATCCATGTTGTTTTGTTCAATAATATCCAAACTCATGTTTCTGAATCAATGCTTAAATGAATCAATGTTGGAAGATAACTTGCATTTAAAGTTGGGGTCCTATAAATAGCATTTTATTATATATAAAGTATTTTAACAGAATAAACATTTCTATTTCTCTTATGAATTGATAATTTTGAGTCTAAGTTTTTAGCTCTATTTAACACAGATTATACCAGAATGCACATATTTAACATAGATTATACCAGAAATTTTTTTATATTTGTGATTTTTCAATTTTTATCTTATTTCTGTTTGTATGGTGGGGGTGGTACATTCACAGAGATCAATTCCTGAAAGGAAAAAAGAAATCATATTGGCTAAACACTTAATGCTGTATTTATTTTTTGCCATTCTGGAGATTGAAACAAAGGCCTAGCAAACACTCTACCACAAAGCATATATCCAGTGGTTGAATCTCAGGGTGGTAGTTTTGAGGGTTTTTGGTTGAAGGGGGTAGTTGTTTTTTGTTTTTCTAAATAGTACCTGAAGTCAGTATATGATAGTGATTTAGGTCATGTGCCTGGGAAGAAGCCAGGGAGGGCATTTTGTGAGCAAAAGTGTGCTTTTATTTTTTGTATTAGAATTTGAACAAGTCTGTGCACACACTGATAAATGGTTAAAACTTCTCTGAGAGATTTGATAATCAAGTAAATGTAGCCTTAGAAACTGAATACTGTTAATGTGTTAACTTTTTAAAATACATTGTAGGTTCCCTTTCTAATAACCAAAACAGTAATTTTGTCTTCTTTCTCCACCTTACCCTTTTTAAATTCCTTCTTAAATAATTTTATCCTATAATGTACTTAACAAGTGTACTTGTTAAATAAACTGTACAAAAGCACTTTTCTCAGAGTTAGATACATATGTTTTTCTTGAGTGGTGCTTTTTAAATAGTAGGAACTTCATGGGGAAGAAGCAAGTGTCACCACCATAGCAGTTGTTCTTGTCTCTTGTAAGACTTGAAGTTGGGTGGTCGCTGTAGTTAGCTTGTATTGCAGGGTGCTGCTGTTGGTGTATAGTCAGAGTGGCCAAGGAAGTTTCCACACAATGGGAAGGTCCCATTTGTGGTTTGAAGAAGGTTGTTTTGAAAAATACTTTATTTTCAGTGCATCCTTAAGAGAATAGTAGCCAGGCAGTGGTGGCACATGCCTTTAATCCCAGCGCTTGGGAGGCAGAGGCAGGCGGATTTCTGAGTTCAAGGCCAGCCTGATCTACAGAGTGAGTTCCAGGACAACCAGGGCTATACAGAGAGGCTATATATATATCTGTCTCAAAAAATCCAGAAATGGAGGAAGAAAGGGAGAATAGTAAATGTTTTTTTGGACTTTTTTTAACTGTTTATTCAGTGGTGTTGTATTTAATTTTTATTCAGGAAATTTCGTGTTAGGGTTGAAAAGTCTACAAATATGTGTGCTTTTCTATACTTTTAAGCTAATAGAGTAAGAAAACTTAACTAATAATTAAGTTATTTGTACCAGAGATTCAGATATATATTTGAGAAGGAAAAGTTGTGGCCACTTTGCAGTATTTCTTTCACTTTAAGGACATTATCTTCCTTTTACAGCCTCACATAAAGAAGGCTGAATTATTGTTAGTTTCACTATAATAAAAACATTCTATCCTTCATGTTGTCAGACAGTAGAACCAACATAGGCCAGAGGTGAAAATGTACAAGTTGTTATTTTTTTCTTACCCTTAATTTTTTATATTTCTAGTCATACTCTTACGATTTCTTAAAGTGATACCATGTTCTATTCTATATCTTTTAGAAATCAGACTTTGTAATTTCAAGTGATAGTTTTGTAGATTTGTACATATTTATACAAACTTGCTTCAACCTACATGTTTTTCTCCTCTTTCATCTGTATAATACAGTCCTAGGTAAGTGAATACTAGATCTCTGTTAAAGTTCTGGTTTCATTTATAAGACTTTGATAGAAAAACTATAAGTGATGTTTGTTTTTGTTAATTGCTGTCCTAATTTAAAGCCTGACATTTGCAGTTGTATTTTTTAAAGATACTCATCACTTCTCTTTTGTTGTCTTCATTAAAATTGTTTCTGATCCATCCCCATGGTTAGTGTTTGCTTTACCAGTCAGAGTAAACTCACAGTACCATTCCTTAATTGTTATTACTAACAAAAATAGCTTTTGTCATAGGGTATGTTTATCTAAGTTAATTGAGACCATAGTCTATTCTGGCATTGTGAAATTAAGCATATTAACTCTAAGTTGTAATTGCTTTTTTAGGCTAGAACTGTTTTTAGCTTATATGCTAATGTGAAAGTTGTCAGATAGACATACTAATATTGCATATGCTTAACCTAAAAGTTAGCTGCATAATCAATCCTCTCTTGAAAGTATCTTCTACCCTGATTGACTCCTGCTAAAAATTATCTGTGGACTGACTGGCTAGTAAAATAAGCTAAAATAAAGCATTTTTCCTGACCTGCTTAATCAAAATCTCTGATACTAGGTATCCACAATTTATACTTCTTACAAGCTCTAAAAGATTTTTCCTCTTTTTTTCTCATACTTCTTTCTTTTTTAAAAGAATATCACAAATGAGATGGCAGGGGTGGAAAGAACCACTTTCATCCAGCCTTACCATCCCCAGTTATCTTGGACCTACAAAGTTCAGTGTCTAATTAGAAAGCTTATCATTTCTACAACACTTCTAAGTGTTGGTATTTTCTCAGGCATACGAGGAATAATTCATTATCAGAATTTTATTTTTGTGAATAAAATAAAATTATTATTTGTTTTATTTTTATATTTGGGACAAATTTTGGTTTAATGGACACCTTAGTATACCTGTGTTAGATATACTAAAAGCAGAAGAGAATCACTTAAGAAAAACTGCGAGCTGGAGAGATGTCTCAAAAGTTAAAAGAGATCACCTGCTCTTTCAGAGGACCTAGGTTCAGTTCCCAGAATCCACGTGGCAGCTCATAGCCAGGTTCCTGGAAAACCAAAAAACCCTTTTCTAGCCTCTGTGGCACCTAGGCATGCAAGAAGTACATGGACACAAAAGCAGGCAAAGCACATAAAAACATGAAAGAGATGTGAAGAATAAAAGGAAAATAAAAAAATAAAACTCAACACTTTAAAAATGTTAATTTCTAACTAGAAGTAACTTTTTTTTTAAATGTATTTTCAGATGTTGGGGAATTTGTAGTTTGTGGGGTACTTGGTAGCTTTGTACTGCAGTTGAAATTACAATAGTCACCCCCCCCCCCATTATATATTGTGACATAGTCTCATAAACTACATAGCCGTTAAAATAAGAGTTGTATATATTCTGAATAACTGTATTCAGCAAATAAAAAACAACCTTTTAGGAAAGTGTATATTGTAACAGTAACATTTTTAGTCATAGTGTAAAAAACATGTAGGATAAATAAAAATACTGTATCAAGATTATAGTTACATTGTAAGAGCTTAATGAGATCAGAGCTTGGCACATAAGGATTTTTATGTGTAATTGGGATTTTTTTTTTTTTTTAAGCATTCAGTAGAACTGGCTTTGAGGTAGAGATTCATGTTGGCATTATTGGAAAAAGAGATATGTGGATTTTGAAATAAAAAGAAATGCTGAGCTGGGCGGTGGTGGTGCACGCCTGTACTCCCAGCACTCTGGGAAGTAGAGGCAAGCGGATTTCTGAGTTCGAGGACAGCCTGGTCTACAAAGTGAGTTCCAGGACAGCCAGGGCTACACAGAGAAACCCTGTCTGGAAAAAACCAAATTCAAAAAAAAAAATAAATGCTGATACTTTTGTGAGAAATTAAGTATTTTGCAATAAAATAAACACTTGAAATATTCTGGTAAAGGTATAAAGACTTAATGTATACTTTCTATGCTATATCCTGTAATATATATGTATATTGTATGTAGGTACACTGGTATATTCCAGTAATCCCAGCACCTAGGAAGATGAGGCAAGACTATCCCAAATTCAGGGCCAGCCTGGGCTATATTAGCAAGGCTGTCTCAAAAGTACAAGTACAGTGTCTAATCATATCCCTCAGAAGCAAAACATTGTGACTGACTAAGGTCACTGGGGTAGTTTAAGGTTCTGCTTTAAAGGATGGGCTGTGATATATTTCCTGCTGGGGTGTAAGGCTCTAAACCCTCTCTCTTAGAACTAAAGTTCAGCCGTGAAAAACAATTGTAGTGTTGCTAGTTTCACTTATTTTTTGCCTCAGACACTTCTAAACCATATTTTCTTCTGGTGTGTGTTAGCATGGCATAATGCTTTATTTCCAGATTTTTTTTTTTACCCGCCTCAGAATTAATTATCCTCATGGAGATCAGTAACCACTGAAGTTTTTGTTTGCTTGGTTGGTTGGTTGGTTAGGTTTTGTTTTGTTTTTAATGTATAAGAATCAGAAAACAGATTGCTGGCATCAGTTGAAAATGTCTTTGCTTATGTAATAAGATCAAATTTTAAAGTCTTTACTCTTTTTTCCCTAGGTTTAACTGATAAAGTGAAGATATTACTAAAATGGCCCTCTAAGTATTCCAACAATTATTATTTTGTAAGTATTAGTTTCTAGCTCCTTCCTTCCTCAGTGACCCACCACCACTGCAATGAAGACTTGTGTTTAGTATCATATTTCCATTTATATCTGATTATTTTTCTATTTATTCTTGAAAATTTAAATTGCCCATTAGCTCTCTATTCATTGATGTTTGATAATAATTTAGAACAAGAATGATTTCATTGCCTCAGGCAACTTTACTAGTGTGGAAAGCCCTGTTATCTCCAAGTCTGAAATCACAATATTGAATCCTTTCTTAAAAGTTTACAAATCGCCTGTAATCCCAGCACTTAGGAGGCAGAGGCAGGCAGATTTCTGAATTTGAGGACAGCCATGGCTATACAGAGAAACCCTGTCTCGAAAAAACCAAAATCCAAAAAAAAAAAAAAAAAAAAAGTTTACAAATAAGCAAAGATCTTTTTTTAAGGCTTTTATATATATATATATATATATTTTTTTTTTTTTTTTTACTTTGTGTGTTTAACTGCATGTATTATATGTGTACTGTGTATGGTCCTGATATGCATGAAGGCCAGAAAGAGGGTGTTGGATCCCCTGAACCAAGTTTATAAGATGTTGGTTGTGAGCCGCCATATGGGTGCTGGGAATCCTGTTATCTGCCAAAGCGAGAAGTACTCTTAACCAAGGAGCCATCTCTCCAGTCCTGGTGATGGTATTTTTATTATGGTTACTAAAAATGTATTGATCTTGTGGTTTTGTAGCTTGAAAGAGACTCTTGAAATATTTTTGGTTTTTATATTCATTTGAGACTTCTTTGTACATTTAGCTTTTAAAGCTTGGGGATGTAGGGAAAACAGCCAATGCAATTTCTTTTCTGTGTGTGTACACACATTCACATATTTAAATTTATTTAAATTTTGATTAAATTTTTGATTCATTTAAAATTTGAAAAGTATAAATTACAACAATAATTCTAACAGATTAGCTGACATTAACATATCTCTAAAAAAAACTAGCGCTAAAATTATGTTAAATACACACAGGTAATTATTTCTGTGAAAGTAATTCAGACTCTCAAATTAACAAACAAAAAATTTCATTTCCATCTACTTGAACTAATTTTGCATCTCTGCTCAATTCAGGCTCAAGTTTCTGTTGCTAATAGTGTTAAGGGTTAAGTGACCCCAGTTGAAGCTTCTAATGCTTCCTTTTTGTCGTGTCACAGTCCCATTGGTAATCCAGAACCTGTGTGTTAGATGACCCTTAAATACAGATGATCAACCATTCAACTCAAGTATTGATAATGATTTATTTCCGGTGAGGCAATAGGAGAGGTAAGGTAAATAAATACTGAAACCTTCATTTTACTCATGGTGAAATGTTTTTCTTTTTTCCATATTTTTATCTCTGAGAAATTAGAATAGAAATATTTATAATTCCTAATCTTGTACCATTAGGCTTGGGTTCATTAATTGATCACATGGAAGCCAGCTTCAGCCTTGGCATCAACTTAAGTTTCTAAAAAATATAGTTTTTCCCAGTTGATAGTGTACTCCTACTGTGACCCACACTACATGACCCTATGTGGTCTTGTATGCCTGTGTCTATCTCACTCTTTTAGTGTTTATTTAATACCATAGTTTCTCTCAAGATAGTGATTTAAGTTAATCCTTGATGAGGAGTGTATAAGAAAAGAGCTTTGCTTTCATTTGGTTAGTTTTTGGTTTTTGTTGTTTTGTTTTTTCGTGATGGTGGTGGTTTTTTATTTGGTTGTTTTTGTTTATTTTCATGTTTTCTTACAGTGCTAGAGATGAAAACCAGAGCCTTACAAGAACCTAGACAAGCACTTTGTCTCCCTAACCCTTAATCTGTGGAATGTGGATGTCCTAGAAGTTGTGGCATAATGGTATTAATATGCTAGATGCTCATTTGAATAATGGTAGTGTTCTGCATTTATTTTTCTAAGTAAAGAGATTTTCTTTCAAGTTTGCTTTTTAGAGTTCTAATAGAAAGTTTTTGTTGCTTACACAGTTGATAAAGTCATACCGTTCTTTTGCCCCTTGCTTTGTCTATTTTTGATTGTCACATTACCTTTTTAGCTACATAAACTTAATTATATAATGCCAATTTAAATTATATCATTTGAGGGGCTGGAGAGATGGCTCTGGTTAAGAATGCTTGATGCTCTTCCAGAGAACCCAGGCTTGGTTTCCAGCACCTATAGCAGACTACATGGGGTAGTGAGTATCTGGGCATCCAGCACGCTCTTCACTGCAGGGATACCGCACACTAATGGCACACTTGTACATACACAGTTACAGAAAAATTAATTTAAATATAATTAATAGTTTAAAATCTTTGAGTACGTTGTCCACATTAAAGAATATTAGATTATCTTTTTAATAATAGAGCAACAATACAAAGAATTGTCCTAATAAAGAAACAACATATGAAGAAAAATTCACATTTAGTCCTGTCAATATTGATAATCCTGTAATCTAATAAGGACAGAAACTAATTCCTAATTCAGGAAACATTAAACTTGACGACTCTCAGAAGCTTTGCCAGTTTAAAAAAAAAAGCTATTTTCCATTAAGAAATATGTCAGGTTAGTAATACAATATTTGTGCCACATAATACCAGTTTTAAAAGTATTATCAGTTGTTGGATTATGAATAATATAAATATGGGAGTTAATACTAGAGAGGGGGTAAGAGTCAGAATATTTTTATTATGAGGAAGTTAGAATCAGTGATAAAATTTTTTGTTTTCTGTAAAAATGTAATTGTGTAACTGTGTAATAGATAAATGAAAATTTGTTACTTTAATTTATTTGCAATATAAATTTCTTTACAGTATCAACTCTGGTCTGCTGTGCTACTCCAGAGGAAAATTTACCTATCTTAATTCTCTTCAGGGAGCTGGAGAGACAGCTTAGCGATTAAAAATACTGGCTGCTCTTCCAGAGGTCCCAGGTTCTATTCCCTATAGATACACACACCCAGGTAAAACACCAGCCCACAGTGAGCGAGCGAGCGAGTGAGCAAGCTTGTTTAAAAAATTAGTTTCTTTAAAGGGAAATGTTTCCTGGGAAAAAGTGTATGTATGCCACAAGTGAAAAAAGTAGTTGCTTGTTTTGGAGTTGACTGGTTGACTAGTAATAAAAGCTGTCAGCTACTATCGTAATTGTGGGCAGAGAAGGATGCCTTATACCTACTGATAGGATGGCTGTTGATTTAGGAAGTATATGAATTCAATGTCCTGAAGGTTATATATTACTTTATAATTCATGAGTTCATTGTATTCTCTAATTTTTTTAATTGTTGAAGTTTTGAGAATTATCAAAGGTTATTCTTTGTTCTCAAAGCCTTTAATATTTGATGTTTAAGTATTTAATAGAATGATTATGCTGAAACTGTGCCTTTATGCTTAAGCCATGGTGATATTTCTATTCTCAACAAAATAATAACCATGGAGTTTATTAAGTTCTGTTGCAAAATATGAATATGAACTCTTTTCCCCCCACTTTGAGCGATGTTTCACCTTCTAATTAGATTCAGTTATTAGCATTTATGTATGAGGTTACCTTGCATCTTAGAAAAGTTAAAGGCTCGGTTAGTCCAGTGCTTCCCTAGAAAGTGTGACACTCTGGGTTTGATGTCCTGCAATAAGTAGACTGGGTGCCGCGGAGCATCCCTGCAATCCCCGAGATGGGCTGGAGAGCAGGAAGGACGGAGACTATGGTCATCCTTGACAAGTGAGTGAAATTCAGGACAGCCCTGCTTATATGATCCCTTGTATGGGGGGGGGATGGTAAAATTAAAACAGAATTTTGGTGGGGTGTATAATCATTTTTTGTGTGTCTGAGACAGCTTATCTCTGTGAAACCCTACTTGGCCTTGAATCTGTAGTAATCTTTTACCTCCATCTCTAGAGTGCCAAAATTATAGTCATATTCCACTCACAACACTTAGCCACCCTCTGAGGCATGAAGATTGCAAGTTTTCAGCCAACATGAACTACAGAGTGAGACCCTGTCTCAGGAACACATTAACAAAGAAAAATTCCAGAAAGTTCCAAAATGGAAAAAAAAAGTGGGGTCTGAAGAAGTGGCTCAGTGAATGAAGGAGTTGCTACTACACAGTAGCACATAGTAGCATCAAACAAGACTGTGTTTCAAAGAAGGTAGAAGTTTAGGGAAAAATATATATATATATAAAATCATAAATACTACACATTTAAGGGGGTGACTTGAGAAGTGGCTTAGTGGGTAAGAACTTTCTGCTCTTGCAGAGGACCCAACTTCCCTTCCCAGCGAGCACACACATCAGGCTCTTATACCTCCTATAGCTGTAGGTTCAAGGGATTAGACACCTTATTCTGGCCTGCTAAAGCACTGTTCATACATGGCACATATGTAGACACACAGACACATATAAGTAAGAGCTGGGTAATGATGAAGTGCTTGTGACGTAAGCACGAGGGCCTAAATTCAATCTCTCAGCAGGTAAAGAATGTGGTGGTAACTCACACCTTTACTCTAAATTACTCCAGAAATTATAAAAGTAGAAGATTCCAATATATGTTTCAGAATAAATCTTTTAAAATTTGCATAAGTGAAGTTAAACAGAAAGTTTTCTTTAATTGTACGATAAAACAAATTCAGTAGACAGGGTAGAAAGTTAAGTTCTTAGGACTAAGGTAAGAGGAATGGACAGTTGGTGTTTAATGATTAAGGTATCAGTTGGAAAAGAGTTACAATGTTTGCAATATGAATGTACTTGATGCTACAAAAATGTAACCCCTTAAAGTACATACATTGCTAAACTTTGTTACATATGGTAGAATAGTTTTTAGAAATAAGAGCATATCTTAATGTGATTTTTATAAGCATGACTGTGAATACTCTTTCTGTTTCAAGATTAGCTGTCTTGGCTTAAAAAAAAAATAGAGGTTTTGCACACAAAAGATTGACTTGATTCTGAAATCATTCAACATTGGGATAGTTATTTAATGTCTATGTGTACTGTATAGGAACAAAGAATGAATAGTTAATTCATGATGTTGTCTCTTATAATTTAGGTCATTCTAGAGTCCTTCTAAAACAAAAACTATATGTTGTACATCACTGTAGCAACTATAGTGTAACAAATGGGAAAGTGGTTACATAGAGTAGGTGTAGAGTAAAATATTTAAGTGAAAATACCCATGTATGGTTTAAAACATGTTTAAAATTTAACTAGACAGTAGATTTGAAGGGAACCTAAACTTTCATGTAACTGATTGTGCTGGTTAGTTTAGCAACTTACATACAGACATCTAGAAAGAGGGGATCTCAATTGAGGATTCTTCTATCAGATTGTCCTATGGACATATCTAGATGGCATTTTCTTGACTAATCCTTGATGTGGGAGGACCCAACCCACTGGGCAGCATCACCCCTGAGCAGATGGTCCTGTGTGGTGGTGTAAGAGAGCAAGCAGTACAAGCCAGTATGCAACACCCTCTACAGTCTGTGCTTCAGTTCTTGCTTCCTGCTTCCTCATTTTAATTCCTGCCCTTCATAATGGACATTAGGTTGTAAAATGAAATAAACCCTTTCCTTCCCAGGTTGTTTTGATCATATTTTTCACAACAATGGAAAACAAACTAGCACACTGTAAATTCAAGTATATGTTGATATATCTTAAATAGACGTTAAAAATTGTGTTAAAACTTGTATGCAATAATAGAGAAATGGGTGAAACCATAGTTACTTATTCATAAATTATCTACATACATTTTAATAATAGAGAAAAGACAAAACTTAAATGGAATATGGCTGTGCTTCCTGTAAACAATTAGAACAGAATGTAATTTTTATTGTATAAATTCATCCTATCTTATAAAATGATATGCCTTTAATGAAATAGCCTTTTTAATGAGAAACATACAAATGGCTATTTAGGCTGGAGCTAGTAGGATTCCTGTTCTTTGACCTGTTATCCTAAGAAGATGTTCTGGGTTAATAGATAATAAATGACGCTGAACTTACGATAACTATTCCAATATTGAGATAAATCTTGAGTGTTCATGTGTAGATTGGGGGATATATTTTTTGGGGAATGTATTTCACGTTTGTGTCTTCTAAGCATTTTGTTAGTATAAATTTCTTGAAATTGAGCTCTTACATGTTTTATGTTTGCCCTTTAATATAAAGCTTTATCCTAGATAGAGTTCGGCTTTGAAAGGTGTGCTGATCTTAATAAGGTAAAAACCAACTTTTATAACTGCTTCATGTGTTAAACATTCAGAAGTTTGGCTAGTTTAATAAATCGGTTCTTATTAAGTTGACACAGAAAGATGACTTGCTTTTCTCATTTCATGATTACTATAAATTACAGCACTGTATTGTTTACTGTAGGCTTTTATTAAACGTATATGAAAATACATTTTATTCTGCTGAAAGCTTATAAAATTATTCATATTCAGTGTTAGATTTTTTCAAACATGAATTTTAATTAAGTATTCTGCTTTTTTCCTAAAAAGACTTTTTTGTAAATTATTATTTAGGTGCTATGAGTTTTCAAAATTAAAACCTTGGAGTAAAGTAGCAGCACATAATGGTTTGTGGATTTTGAAAAGGTGCAGGCCATATTGTGCTGCCTCAAAATACAAGGATCTGATCTTCTGAAGAAAGCACTTGTCTTTTTATTCATGGCTCCTATGATAGCAATGTCAGCTGTGCCTTAGCAGCACGTAAATATTGGCGTTAAGATTCTAACATTATCTCCAGTATTGACTGTGCTGCTGAAGTAAGGTTGGCAATACTCTACAACTGTAATTCAATGTGTATTGATGTTATTTGTGTGTTTTCAAGTTTTTCTAATTGCGGTAGTGATTTTGTGTTTAGTATGATTCTGTAATGATTTAAGAGCTCTCTACATATTGTGTCTGTTGAAATATTATATAATTATGAGATGGTAATATAGCTCAGTTGGTAGAGTGCTTCTGCCTAGCATGCACAAGGCTGTGGGTTTTAGCCTTACCACTGCATACCAGGTGTACACTTGCAATCCTAGGACTGGGGATGTGGAAGAAAGAGAATTAGAGGCTTAAGGTCATCCTTGGCTATAAAGCAAGACCTATATGAGAATCTGTCTTTTAAAAAGCAATACATAATGACTTCTGTGTCCATGAAAAATTCGTTATAGGACTTCTAGATACCCAGATTTATAAAATGTTTGAGTCTCCTGTATAAAACATCTGTGTGTGACCAGTGCATATCCTCCCTTATATTTAAACTTATATCTACATTGCTTTTCATGTGTAGTGCAGTGGAATGTTAACATGGATAGTTTTATTATTCAAGTTATTCCCATAATGACATGGAAAAACTGTACAATTCAGTACACATGGAGTTTTTGCCCAAGAAATAATTTGTTTGTTTTGGTCTTTTGAGCCTGGGTCTCACCACGTAGACCAGGCTGCCATGGAACTCACAGAGATCCTCTTGCCTCTGCCTTCCAAATTTGTTAATTAACACTGTGGGCCAATGCCTGGCCACGCAAATCTTTGAATATGTGGTTGGTTGGATCCACAGGTAGAACACTGACTGTAATTGATAAGTACTTTTAAGTCTTGAATACCTTTCCAGAGTTTCTTAAGAAACTACAGTGGTAGAGTATATACCTAGTACAGCCAAGTCTTGAGTTCTCTTTCCAGCATTTCCATATAAGTTTTTGAAAGAGATTAGGAAGTACCATAGAATTTATTTTAATGTGTTATTATATTTTATATGAATTTGAATTCAGATTACTTATAATAGAAAAATGTTTTTCTTGATTTGAAGTTTTCTTTAGATATAAAGTATGAAATACTACAGATTATAACATAATCTTTAGTATAATGTGTCTAAATATTTCATTTTAAATGAAGGAGAAAACATTAAAATGTGTAAGTTGAATTTTTAAACTTTAAATGTAGAATTTCAAAGGAAATGTCCTTTTGAGTATACTATGTGTATTGTTCAAGATGTTTTAAGTCACTATTTTAAAATGTTCAAGAAAGCCGGGTGGTGGTGGTGGTGGCACGCGCCTTTAATCCCAGCATTTGGGAGGCAGAGGGAGGCAGATTTAGTTCGAGGACAGCCTGGTCTACAGAGTGAGTTCCAGGACAGCCAGGGCTACACAGAGAAACCCTGTCTCAAAAACAAAAAACAAACCAAACAAACAAATATTCAGGAAAATGTAGGTACTCACAATAATGGCCTCTAACTCTGTCATTACTTCTTACAAGGAGCCTCTTTCCTTTTCAGATTAAAGGTTCTTAATGAATTCTACCTGATATCATGTGTTGTGGAAAATATTTCAGTTACTTTTTAAGGAATTATATTCAAAGGAAACACTACTCAATTCTAACTTAAAGGTAAAATTAAATAAGTTTTTAACTAATTAATTTAATTATAGGGAAAAACTCTGTTTTAGGAGCATTCACTCTTTTCTGGTGGTGGTGTCCATAACTAAAGTAGCAAAAGATTATATATTATGGCTAGAATTTAAAGCTTTTATATGAGAATGATATTGGCTCTTTCACAAATCACTGTGGGCCACTAAGGTAAGCATTTGTTACATGAGCATGGTGTGTCTCTTCACAGCAATAGAAAACTCACTAAGATTAATTGTATATAACTTTTCCCCCTACTTTTCATAGGGAAGAAATAAGATTGTATATATTAAAATATATATTTAAGTGTAAATTTTAAATATATTTTCACTGACTTGGAAATCTAGAGTTAATTTCCATCTTTGTAACTAATTGTGAAGCATAAATAGCTAGTAGCAAAATTAAAATTATATGCATTTATATTAATAACAATTTAGTTATCTTTCAAAGAAATAATTATACATGGATGTTCTATAGTGATCTAGGGTTTTACGCGTACAATTTTACATGTCCTTATTGTTTTAAAAAGATTTGACTCCAGCAAATATATAGAAACACTACTTGCATATCTTGGAGAAGAAATGAAAGACCATCAATGAATTCCATCTTTCAAGGAGTTAAGGGATAGCTTAGAACGAGTTTGTTTCTAATACCTGTAACCTTTTAATGCACAACTTATTCCTCCGCCAGAAACCTAAGGGATCATGTTCTTAGCCTTTTATGTTTATGAAACACATCTGAGACATGCCGGCTTTCACTTCCTCTGTTCCTCTTTCAGATCCTTTTGTTGTTTTGTTTTGCTTTGGTTTTGTTTGTTTTAGTGTGTAGGGATTAAACCCAGGACCTCAAAAAAGGGCTCTACTACTAAAACATATACAAATACCAAAAATGAAAAATATTGATGCTACTTTTGTGCTAAGTATTTATTCCTCAGCCTTAATTTATTAATGTGTGTCCCTTATGAATCTGCCTTAGTGAAGCACCCTTCCCTCTATTTATCTTTGGTGATTCTATTAAATAATTCCTTTGGAAAAAAGATAATTTGCATGTTTCTTCACTTTGTATTATAATTATTTAGCAATGCTGATACATAAACTTTCCATGTGCAATATTTAAAATACCATTTTAGTGTGAAGCAATGAAGTCTAGTATTTTGCTTAAATAAAGAGAAAATTTAAATTGTTTCTTTAAAGAAATTGTGAAGTTTAATAATTACAGGTTTTTATATCAGTTTTTATATTTTCTAGTAGTGTGAAAATGTTAAATGTTTGTCAGACTTAAAAAATAGACTTGAAGTCAGATGTGGTACCCACATGTAAACCCAGCACTGGATAATTAAAGCAAAAAAGTACAAAAACAGCCAGACTTGGTGGAAACACCTTTAATTGAGATTGAAGCACTTAAGGCAGAGGCAAGTCTCTGTGAGTTCAAGGTGAGCCTGGACAGCATAATTGAGTTTGTAGTATTTGCATAGTGAGAGATAAAAATTTATTCTATTTCAGTGCTGAAGATCATCACAAAACCAGTTAAGTTCGTGGCTTTTATGGAGTTTATAGTACTGATGGATAGTCAATGAGTACTAGGATGAAGAAAAATATCAGTTTTATGTTCTGTGGAAAAATTAAAGAGACAAGATAGGAGTGGTAGTTATTGCTATTTGAAAGTATTTTTTCAAATAACTTTTCAAAGTATGTTTGGGGTATGTCCCCTGCAGGTAACATTTGAATAGTAAAAATGAGAAAAAAACATATAAGGTTTCCAAAAGAAGACCCGTGAGTAGTTGAAATCACAAATATAAAAAGATTTTGAAGCTAACACATTTGGGGTGTTTAAGGGAGAGCAAAGAGTATGTATGATAAAAAAGAGTTACAATAAATAGAATGGAAACATGTTAGTAGTTGGGGCTGGTGAGATGGTCTGCTAGGAAAGATTCCCACAAAGCCAAGCCTAGTGACCGACTGAGTTCAGTTCTCCAGCACCTAGGTGATAGGAGAGAAGAGTCTCAGAAAAGTTGCCTCTGGCCATACTCAAGCTGTGGCATGGATATGCCACACCACAAATTAATATAATATAACATAATTATACACACACATATATACACATATGTACATATGTATGCATTTTAAATATAAAGTCTGGTGTTGAAGTTTTTAGTTTAATATAAAATTTGGTCTTAGTACTTTCGGGTAACATAGATAGACATTAATATAAAATTCAGTCTTAGTACTGTAGGATAACCTAAACAATTATATGTTCCTTAGCCTTTTTGGCTTTTACAAATGGAAGAAAATGTTTTTGTTTTAACTCAAGAACCTCCATCCAAGACCATTAAGAGAACAGGGAGGAAAATGTTTAAATGGGTGATTAGCCGGGTTTTTATTAATAGTACTTTGTTGGCTCTCAAATTGTTTTTCTCTTGATCAGTTTAGCAAGAATCAAAGTAAGTGGTTCCAAGAAACACTGAATTTCTTCATGTTTGTCAGCAGCCCAAACAGCCATACTCTTTTGATACCTCTAGTTTTGGAATTGTTGCTGTCCCTAAGTGCCTAGTTATTTCTCCCTTCTTAGTTAAGTCTCAACCAAGGATCTTTTTGCATCTGTTTTAGTCTAAAAATTTTTATCACCTTCAATGTATACTGTTTTTATTTTCTAAAACACTGCCGTTTCCTGCAGAATAAACTTCTGAGTTCACAGTTGGTATACCATGCATCAGCCTTTCTAAAATTCTTAAATTTTTTGTTTTTAGATATTTAACTCTAAGCTTTTTCTTTTTAAAGGCCCCACCATGCTGCATGCATCATTGTCTGGGCGTGTCCCATGTGTCCATCAGGGACAAACTGTGTATGTTCTTTCATTCAGTGTTTACCTGAGTTCCAGGGATCAGACTCAGGTCATCCAGTTACACAGCAAGCACCTTTACTAGATGGCCACTTTGTTGGTCCCCTCTCTCTGGCACATTTAAATTTTAGTCCAGACCCTTCATGTGTGCCAGGTATTTCTTCAGCAGCATGCTGTTAACTATTGCCCCATGAGCTGAACAAATGAGTATATGTCGTAGACTTTATTTGGTTTGAGAAGGGTTTTTGCTCTATGAACAGATGGTATCATAGGAAAGTGCCACTTTACTAATTTTATGTAGTATTTAAATCTTTTTTATTATTTTAATGCATCTGACAGATTAACATTTATCAATTGTACCTCCTTTACTTATATGTATTATTAATCTTTTAAAAATACTAGAAATATAAATGAAATTTTAAACTTTAAAATACAAAATTAAGATATGCAGAACTGTGAAGCACTAGCCTAAATATTATATCCTAAAATTCATATATTAATGTTTTTTAACAAGTGGGATAGCCAATAATATATTTCTCAGATAGTTTTCAATCAGCTACAGTAGTTCAGTTTTAGAATTTTTAGCTTGGTAAATGAACTCAGTGATTTCCTGTGTTTATTCTGTTAATAGTGGAATATTTTGAAACATTTGTAAAGTGTCTAGTATGAAAAGTTAATATTTGATGCAACTGTTTAAAGTATAGTTGAATGAGTGAAGAAATTGTAAGTAAATTTAGGTTATCACTGGTTTACTATGGATAAGAAATTTTGTTAAGAATGAGCAATCTTATTTTCTTTATTATAAATAGTATGTGTTTGTTTTTTGAAGGGGAGAGAGAAAATCTTGAAAAATTTTGACAGTCATTTAAAGTAGTTGTGTTACTTCACAGTCACTCCCTTTGGAAATTTATTAAAAAATAATGGTACTGTGTAGAGACATTTTAAGAGTTACAATTGAGAATTAACTATTAGAACTAGCTAAATAATTTCAAAATTAGATAATCCTAAAATTAGCTTCAATTATTTTTGCTGTAAATAATTTTGCTGTAAACATTTTGCTGTATTTTTGTATTTTTAAAGCAAATGAAAATATTTCAAGGATTGTTTGATTCATTTTTAACATTTGAGAGAGTGTGTGTGTACATGTACTTGCATGCATACATACACAGCACACTACTCGGAGGTATTATGAGCTGCCTGCCATGGGGATCAGGAACTGATCTCGGATCCTCTGCAAGAGCAGTGAGCACTAAGCCCCACTTCCTGAATTTTTCTTTTTCTTTCTTTCTTTCTTTTTTTTTTTTTTTTTTTTTTTTTGTGAGACAGGGTTTCTCTGTGTAGCCCTGGCTGTCCTGGAACTCACTCTGTAGACCAGGCTGGCCTCAAACTCGGAAATCCGCCTGCCTCTGCCTCCCAAGTGCTGGGACTAAAGGTGTGCATCACCACTGCCCTGCACCACTTCCTGAATTCTTAATTGAGAGGTTCCATTAGCATTTATTTTTCCAACCCTCAAGGCCTCAAAAGGAAAGTGTTATAGGAAAATGGTAGGTAAATCTAAATTGTCATTTTGAAAACTACTTATAAGCTTGTTTCAAAAACGAATGTGTAATTGAAATTTTAAATTAAGGCCAGCAAGATGGCTCAGCAAGTAAAGGCACTTGCTACCAAGCCTGAGAATGCAAGTTTGATCCCTGGAGCAAACGCGGTCAAAGGGACAAACCAATTTCTGCAAGTTGTTTTCTCACCTCTGTATACATGGAAGGAAAATTAATTACAAGCTTTTAACCTTTTTATTTTGTATTTGTGTATGTAAGTAGATATATACATGTTGTTTTTCACATGCCACAGTATTAGAGTAGCAGTCAGAGAACTACTTCCTGTGTGAATCCTGAAATCAAACTCAGGTTGTCAAGCTTGGTATCAGGTACCTTTACTCCTGAGCCATCTTACCAACCCTAAATTTAAAAAAAACAAAAAACAAAAAACAAAACAAAAAAAAAAAAAAAAAACGTTTTTTAAATTAAACTTCAAGTTAGAGTCTACATTAGGAAAAGACCTAGCTATGCATGTTGGCATATACCTTCAATCCCAGTGCTTGGGAGGCAGAGACAGGTGGATCTCTGAGTTCAGGGCTAGCACAGTCTACAAAGTGAGTTCCAAGACATCCGCAGCTATACAGAGAGAACCCTGCCTCTGAAACTGAAAGAAAAATAGGTAAAAAGAAAAGGCCCCAAAGTAAGCTTTGCAAAAATAGCTATCATAAGGTTTTAGAATTAGTGATTCTGATTTGCTTGGGAGCTCTAAAATGTGAGGAATTTGTAGTATTATACGTTGATAACTTGTCTGTTTTAGATTGTTTATCTGTAGCAAGAACAGCTCACATTTGAAATCAGGCTAAGTTCTGAAAAGGAAAATACAATCAGAAAGGTTCTTTCTAGAAAATAGTATGTTGGTGTAACTCGAGAATTTTGCAATGGATTTAAATATTTTCTCTACTCTATGTTGTGAGGGTGTCAGGTCTAAAAGAAACTTGGGGACAAATGGTTAACTGTTGGGTCTATTCACATACCAAAGAGCATGCTGGCCTCTTAGCCTAGACAGTACCTATTACAGAACCCACGCTGGAATCCTAGCTCTTCTCCACTTTTCTCACCCCACCGCTACCCTAAAGTTCTCCAACTTATGGGCTTTCCTTCCTCCAGCTTTTCATTCCTATATAACCATGCCATTTGAGCCGTGGCTCTCAGTCCTAGCCTCTCACTCTCTGATCCCTGTGGCCCATTCATTCCATTCGCCATACTTTCTATCCCTACTCTGGACTCTTTTTAGATTTCCGTGGCTGTGCTCTCCTTCATAATCAACAATAAAAACCCTCTCCTAAACCATACCTTGGAGCAGTCATGTCCTCACCTCAGACACTTGTTTTCTGGTAAGAAACTAAATTCTTTCAATGCTTGCTGCCTTATACCAGATTGCCTTGGTTTCTCTATAGTCAAATTGAAAGATTAAATTTGAATTCTGTAAATAAAGATTCTGAAAAACTACCATACAAATTCTTCATTTATGCAAATTAAACTATTACTAATAAACACTTGTTTTCCCAAACCATTTGTGATTGGAAGTCTTTCATATATGGCTAATATTAAATCACATGTAGAGTATGGGTGGCCAACAATGTATTGGAAAAAAAGGAAAAATATGAAATATTCAGATGCTTTAAGGAGCAGCCAGAGGAAATAACTACAAGGCTGTTTAGGGGAAAAAATATTAATTTATTGCACTGAAGGACAAAGTTGAGGTAAGTTTCCAGGAAGCAAATAAACTCTAAAAGCCCATCTACCAACTATGGAGTGTGCATTATGGTAATCATTTTGTCATAGGGACCTTAGAATTGATGGAGTGGGAAGACCATTTTAAAGGCTTCTTAAAATGAAATGTGATACATCAGCTTGAACATTAAAATTCTTAGTGCTGGAGAGACAGCATAGTGGTTAAGAGCACTGAATGCTCTTCCAGAGGTCCTGAGTTCAATCCCCAGCAACTACATGGTAGCTCACAACTATCTGTAATGGGATCTGATGCCCTCTTCTGGTGTCTAAAGACAGCTACAATGTACTCATCAAATAAGTCATTAAAAAAAAAATCTTAAAAATATAAAGCATTGCTCTTTCAGGGATCAAATCCAGATCTTCACACTACCGGGTACTTATTGTGATAGGAATAAGGAAGATGATAAAGAATGCCTGTACGGTAAGCTTTTATGAGGCACTTGTTAAGCACAAGTTGTCAGAGCTATTTTACAGTGGTGCTAGGTGTTCCACTGTTCAGATTGTTGTCAGGTCCCACAATAGCATAATCTGTCCCTAAGAAAATGACACGTGTCCTCAATAAATATATGCTACTTCCAGGTTATAGTTGCTCATTTCTAGATTGTAAAGTATATAGCGTTATCCGCTTGATCACATGAAGTCCTTCTGGGAGCTATCATTATCTAAAATAGCAAACCTTTGCCATTGAGCTAAACTACATAAAAATACTAAATGTATGTTCTGAGTGCCTCCTGTCACCTAGCAATGCTTAATTGCTGGTTTCATTCTGCCTTTCACAGTAAATCTAAGTTCTATGGAAAGTTCTACTTAGCCTGTAGAAATTTTCTTGGGTATTGATTCAAAAAAGTAACCTTACCTATATGCCACTAGTTTAATTACATCATAATAATATGATTCTGTATTCCTTACTAGCCTGTTAGTGAAACATGCTTGAGCCCACAATATCTTAGCTCGTATAAGGATGAATGTTGTACATAGAGCTTTTAATTGCACACTCCATTCAGTAAATACATTAGGTCTGTTATTTAATAGGATACAATAACAGTATTAGTGTTGGCTAGCCAAATTAGGACAACTTGTTGGTCAGCTAGCATAACATTGTGTATTCAATAGGAATTTTCAGTCCTCAGTTAAGTAAAATTTATAGGTCACCAACATCACAGTTTCACTGAAAGACAAGATGAACATGAAAGTTGTGGAACAATATTTCATATTTAAGATAATCCTTATAGGGTTCTTTATTTTTCATAAAGATGACATGATAAAGTTCACAAAGCTTATTTCTAGTATTTCAAAGATAAGAGAATCCATATGAAATTTAAAATATATATTTTAAACCTTCAGAAAAGTCTAGAAAAAATTCCCAGATGTTCTTGCAAAAATATTAAAGCACTTTGGAGATAAGGAATTCCAGTTTTGCTACCACCTCAAGATTAAAGGTTTTAAATGTATTAAGTACTTTGGGATCTTAGTGAGTCAGGAGAACATTTAAGTGTTAAAAACCGAAAGTATTAACATACTTGCTGGATGTAGTGGCGCACACCTTTAATCCCAGCACTTGGGAGGCGGAGGCATGCAAATCTCTGGTTTGAGAGCAGCCAGAGCTACACAGATAAACCTGATGGAACCAGAAATTCATTCATGTTCCTGATGCTTTCCCATACTGATCTGCTTCCCCAAACCAGATACCAAGACTGGGTCTTACAAACCGTAATCCATAGGACTTGTGGGGAGTAAGTTTGCTAAGGAAATGTATGAGTGGCTTGGTAACTTTTCTGTTCTAGAGGTCAGGGTGGTCTTGAAAGTTGGCTGTGCTGCTGGTTAATTGCGAAGCTTAACCAAATTTGAGAATTTGAATTCTGTCGTGTCCTGAAACTTTTAGTCCTAAACAAGGATCAACTTCTAAAAAATCATTTTATATATATTTAATATAAACATGATACAAGCAAAAGGGGAAACTTGAAGTTATATGGAATATGTAATGTCACCAAACAATTCTGGAATTTTATGTTTAACTTGGCCATAATATAAAACTTGAACTTGTTATTTTTTTCCTTAAAACAAAATTATCTCCACTGCACCTTGGAGAGTAGGTATGAAAGAGAAGACATTCTAAGTATTGATGGTGCACACCTTAAGTTTAGTACTTGAACTGAAAGCAAGATTCTGTCTCCAAAAATTAATTTAATTAAATCTAACAGTTGCCAAACAGGACAAATAAATAAAACTTTTTAAGTTTTTATCAGACAAAATATTTAGTTTGGTGTGTAGGGAATTCTGCAGTGCCGTTAACTCAAGTTTACATTATTAACTTTCAAATGTCTAAATGCATTAATAGCAACTGCAGTATTTCAGTGTTATCACAATGTACTATTTTATATGATCTTATAATAAATTTTTATAAAGTGTAATGCATGTATAGAAGAAGTTTTAAGAATTGTACTGACTTAAATCCTATAAACTCAGTATTGGTCGCTTTTGTATGTAAGCCCTGCTAGCCTTGAGCCCAGAAGTCTACCTTGGTTGCTAAAGTGCTTGATTAGCATTCAGGAAGCTGGTGGTTTGATGCTCAGCATCTCATGAGCCCGGCCTAGTGATACACAGCACTTGAAGAGCACAACCAGGATATATCTCATGGCCATACTCAGTTGTGTATCAACTTTGAAACCATGAGATCCTGCCTCCCTCCAAAGAAGAAGAATTTGAGTGACTAATTTGGTGTTAAATGGTCAACTTGAAAAATTACACTCTTTTCAGCAAAGTAATCAAAATTGTACTAATTTCACAGTTCATTTGAAAGATGCACAACAAATATTTAAAATTACAAGTCATTTCAATTAAAATATATTGGTTGTGAACTGGGAAATGGCTTCAATCCAAAGGGTTGAATTACCAAAAATGACTTGATCTATAATGCTATCTACACAATAGGTTATAGCATGGCTTTGTTTATACAATGGCGAGATTGCTGGGAGTCAACTCCAGGGCATCAGTTATACTAGGAAAACGAGCTACACCCTCATCCCTTTAAAAACCAAAATTTTTATGTATATGCCTATTCCTGTTAGTTTATGCTTGATATTAAAGGTGTCTGACATAATGTAGCCAAAAGTCAAGTATCAAACCAACAAATAATAGTTTCTGTGGTAAACGTTTCCTTTCTACCTTAATCTGCTTTATGACTTGTTCTCTGGATGTGAATTTTGAAACCATGGATACAGCCATACAGTGGTGGTACAAGCCTTTAATCCCAGCACTTGGGAGGCAGAAGCAGGTAGATTTCTGAGTTTGAGGCCAGCCTGGTCTACAGAGTGAGTTCCAGGACAGCCAGGGCTACACAGAGAAACCCTGGATAAGAAAAGAAACCATGGATACCACACCCCACTCCCCACAAAAAGGTAGAGGTGGGGATTGGGGGGCGGGGGTTGGCGAACTGACCAAACCACTTAGAGCTTGTAAAGAAGGAAAGAAACTAGAAACAGAAAGACATTCTACAAAACAATATCTGGCAACAGTTCACTTAGTAGACAAAGTACCACATGAGTTAATCCCCTCAGTAGAAAAATTTGAAGCACTTATAACAGAGATTGGTCAGTTGCCAGTAGAAATGTCTTTGAGGCTAGGGATGTGGCTCAGTCTGCCTAACATACACAAAAGCCCTGAGTTTGATCACTAGCACCCGAAACATCACTGGGTGTGCTGGCATATGCCTGTAGTTTTGGCACTTGAATGGTAGAGTTGGCAGAATGAGCTCAATTTGTCCTCAGCTATATAAGGTTGACATTAACCTAGCCTATAGGAAACCCCATCAGGGGGAAAAAAACCTTTGTTTAGTAAGTTATGGCCTACCAATTTGCAAACTATAGGACAATGAGTTCTCAGATATCCTGGTTTAAGTAGTTTTGTTTTCTGTTTGTTTGCTTGTTTATTGAGACAGGGTCTTTGTAGTTCTGCCTGGCCTGGGACTATGTTGACAAAGCTGTCCTGGAATTCATAGTCTTACAGCAAGGAAGTTGGGCGTGATTATTGTAGTCCCCTAAGAGTAGAGAAAATCTAAACCAATAAGGGAGCAAAGTGATACCTGTAATCCTATCCATTGAGAGGTTAAAGAAGGAAAGGGGGACCACAATTTGGAACCTATCTGAACTACATAGGCTCAGTCTCCAATGAGAAAATTGGTTGTGAAAGAATAAGTGTAACATTTCAAAGTAAAAAATAGAATATGTGGAACATTATTAAGATAAAAGGGAGGTTGAAAAATCACGTGCTTTTATTCTGGAAGGTGATGGTAATATTACTGAAGGATGACAAACTTATGAGAAACCATCAGAAACACTGAGCTTTTTTACAATATATTTGAACTGATATTTAGGCATTTTAAAATTTCGTTGATTAAAGGTTGGCTTTACCAAGCCAAAACTATGAAAAGTTTAGGATAAAGAGACAATTTGGCAGTAATTTGAATAAAGCCAATAAAAGTTCACTGAAGCTCTTTAATAAGGTCAATAATTCATTTTCTTTATAAAAAGTTTATAGCACTAAAGAGATGGCTTAGAGGTTTAAAGCACTTGCTCTTATAGAGGATCAGGATTCAGTTCCAACACCTACATCATGGTTCATAACCATCAGTAACACCAGTTCCCTGGGATACACAGACATACATACAGGCAAAACTCTCATAAAGCAAATCTTTAAAGGAATGAATAAAATTTTATATAGTTAGAAATATTTGTAAAAATAAACTATTTTAGGCATAAAATATTAAATATTCCCAAAACTGAATTAAAGGGTTTTTTTAAAGTATATCTCAAGTATGTATCTGTTGGAAACTCCCTACACTGTGTCAATTAAGAGGGTCTATGAGCAAAATGTGTTTTTCTAAGAAACTTTTTAAAGAAATTCAGGAATTAAAGTCTAAGTTTGATTAGTTTAAAAGACATATGAAATTTACATGGTTTTAATTTTTCAGGTAGAAAGCCAAATAATGGAAGGTGGGGAAAGTTTGGAGGTAGCAGTCTCCAGGTTCAAGAAACACTAAGACAAAGATCTTCCTGGTGGAGCTGGGCGGTGGTAGTGCACGCCTTTAATCCCAGCACTTGGGAGGCAGAGGCAGGCTGATTTCTGAGTCTGAGGCCAGCCTGGTCTACAGAGTGAGTTTCAGGACAGCCAAGGCTATACAGAGAAACCCTGTCTCGAAAAAAATAAATCCACCCCCTCCCCCCCCCAAAAAATCTATACAGAAGGATCATCTGCTGAGGGGTACAATCATAGTAATAGAGAGCTTACTTTGTATGCATGAGGGTTCAATCACTGACTGGCGGTTTTTGGTAAGTATGGTCCCCAATAGACTCATGTGTTTGAATGCTTGACCCATAGGGAGTAGGCACTATTAGTAGGTGTGGCCTTGTTTGAGGAAGTGTGTCACTATGGAGGCAAGCTTTGAGATCTCCTATGCTCAAGCTATGCTTAGTGTTGCCTAAAGATCAAGATGTAGAACTCTTGGCTCTTCCAGCACCTTGTCTGCCTGGAAACTGCCATGCTTATCACTGTGATGATGATGAAACTGTAAGCAAGCCACAATTAAATGTTTTCCTTTATAAGAGTTGCCATGGTCATGGGGTCTCCTTTCAGCAATAAAACCCTAACGCACTGACACTGCAGAGAAACAAAAGGCAAGGGAGAAAACAAGGCCCTGGAGAAGACATGGGTTTAAAAACAAGTGACCCATGACCATTATCATTAATAACAGTTACTGAATGCCTGCCACACCCAGGCAACATAAGGAGGACTTTGTCTCCTTTAACCACCACCCTCAGAACCCTATGAGGGGAGGGGTTTTTGTTGTTGTTGTCATTGTTTTGTTTGTTTTTGTTCCTAGTTAATAGAAGTTAAAACACAGAAGTGTTAAATGTCTCAATGGAGTCACATAGCTAATAAATGACTAAACTAGGATTAGACACAGTCCAAGTTCAAAGCCTATTTCTAAAAGCTATGAGAGTTCATGGGGAAAGGAGCAAAGCAGAGTACAGTGCTGTTTTAAGAGAACAGGCAATATGGCTTTAACCACTGCTTGAGGAACCCAAAGTTAGACTGATTACAGATCTGACATACATGCCCCAGTAAGGACTTTCCAAAGAACAGTGTTACTTCTGAGATGGCGCTGGCATGGCGGTAGTTTCTGATTTGGGTGTTTTATTCATCCCAAGGACTTGAGGACTTTTTATCCTTTCAAAGACATAACATTCACTTTTGTCTCCAGAGGCCGGTGTTCTAGTGCTGACCAGACGAAAGTCTTCCTTTAACAAAGTGTCAACCAGTAAGCCCAAGACATTACTTCCATTGGCCAATTTTCGATTATCGGGCTTTATGGAAATGTACCTGAGACATACAAAGAAGTAGTCAATCACAAAGCATTCCTTTAATAACAAAACTACACATAGAAATGTATTCACAACCTCAAAGGCATCATATCTTTCTCTTTTGTTTTTGTTGTTGGTTTCTTGTTTAGTTTTTTTAGAGACAGGGTTTCACGGTGTACCATGATTGCCTCAAATTCACAATCCTTCTGCCTCAAACAAAATGCTAGTATTACAGGTGTGCACCCCAGGCATGGCAACAACCTTTGCTTTTTATACAGTCTTACTTTGTATCCCTAGCCAGGCTGGAATTCATTTTGTAGACCATGCTGGCTTCAAAATCAGAGATTTGCTTGCCTCTGCTTCCCAAGTGCGAGGATTAAAGGCTTCTGTCACCGTGCCTTCTGGCTCATAACCTTTTTTAAAAAACCTTTTCTTTTGCGTCTTCATTTTCAAATTTAAATCAGTAACTGAATATTAAAAGAGACCATGATTCCAATTTATCTGTTACACTTAAAAATATATTCAAAATTGTTGACTTTTCATTGAAATTGTTTTCTGCATTGGTCAACTTGGTCAAAGAATTAAACTTGCTGTGTATATATATATATATATAAACTCATTTTCAGTTTTTTAAAATTTTTCTTTAACCCAATTTGACTAAATTGATTTGTTTTTACTAACACTGTATATTTACAATTTTCCACTAATCATTAATACTGCCATTGTAATTTGAGATTTATTCCTGTCAAACCAGCCTTTTCAGGTTAAAATTTGAAGGTGCAAAATTCCAAGACTCCAATTTATTGCTATCTTTTCATCAGTAGCTGCCACTTATTGAAGAGAAAATCTGGTAGTCAAAATCTAAAAATGCAAAACCCTTTACCCACCCACTAAGTATTCCACAATGTCAGCACATAAACCCATGTTTGCTTTAATAATGGCAATATAGCACAGAAAATATATTAAGGATATTTTTGTGACTTCCCACTGTTTGTTCTAATAATGTGACATAAGGCTTAGGTTAGTGTCAGGTAGACACTATATAGTTTCACGGGGGTAAAACTAGTCATGAACTGAGGTCATGAAATGGTGACCACTAGAGACCATGTTCAAAAACTTTTTACTGGCAAAGAAAACAAACAGCTAAAAAATTATCAAGCTACAAAGCACATTTCAAGAAAGGTTTATTGTGTTTGATACAAAATTTTAACAGTAGTAAAGCATTTCATCTTCCAAGTTCAGACCTAAATTATACAGTCTAGAAACATTTGTCAGAAAGTCACAGAATATCATAAGATTATTAGGATACAAATAGCAAGTAGTATGTACTTACAAAAAAGTAGAATGTTCTTACAGTAACTCAGTGAGCTAAAACTATTGTATCTGATTCCCTCTAAGGTCAAATTGAAAAGGATTTCATAAGTTTAAGAAGTGGATGAACTAAAGAAAAAAGGAATGGGAACTTGCATTTCTAGTGCTGCAGGTGGAGCCCAGGGCCTTGCAGTACATCCCAGGCAAGGGACTCTTCCACTGAGCACCATCACCACACCTTATTTTTAAAAAATTTAAGGGCAACTATGCTTTTTCATCTAGTTTATAAAGGAGAAATCAGAAAATGGGTACAGCAGAGACTCTAGAATCCTGAGGCCATTACTTGAACAGTGTTGTCACGTGAATGGACATCTAAAGATACATACCCAGAACCTGAGAGAAAAGCCTACCACACCATTGAATGCTAAGAACACATTGAAGCCAGCCAGGCTTAGTGGAACATATCCACCATCCAAAAGCATCTGAATAGACCACAAACTAGCAAAACCTGCCAATTAGTTATATACTCAATCACCATTAATGTTCATGTCATTTTATAGATTCTGTATCTATTCTGAAACTGGCACTCTCTAAACACCAGAAGAAACTCCAAACTTAAAACAACCAAAAATCCCACCACAAGCTGGGTGAAGTCTATAATCTTAGCACTCAGAAGGCAGATGCAGGAGGATGAGACAGCCCAGGTTAGCCCTAGCTATGAGACCCATCTCAAAAAAAAAAAAAGAAGAAAAAGAAAGAAAGAAAGAAAGAAAGAAAGAAAGAAAGAAAGAAAGAAAGAAAGAAAGAAAGAAGAAAGAAAGAGAAAGAAAGAAACACTCTGGTCTTGGAATTAATCTGTTATGAAAATTTAATATGCCTTTTTAGGATTGAGTTGAAAAAAATTAATATTCTGTGCTTTTCCTGAAACATGTAACAAAAATCCAGGAGTCACTTGGTATAGTATGTATGCAATGACCCAACCTCAGTTTCTTTTTTTGTTTGGATTTGTTGAGGGTTTTTTTTGTTTGGGTTTTTGTTGTTGTTATCTTTTGTTTTTTTTTTTTTTTTTTTTCGAGACAGGGTTTCTCTGTATAGTCCTGGCTGTCCTGTAACTCACTCTGTAGATCAGGCTGGCCTCGAACTCAGAAATCCACCTGCCTCTGCCTCCCAAGTGCTGGGATTAAGGGTGTGTGCCACCACTGCCTGGCTCAACTTCAGTTTCTAATCTTGTTTCTGTAGATAATTTATTATTTCCAAGACATCTTTTCACCTATCATGTGTCTTCCTAAAATCCAGGATGGCATTTTTCCTTAGGTTTCTGTCTGAAAAGGGATGCCAAAAAAAAAAAAAAAGGTCATTAACATTTGATTGAAATTTAAAACAAAATTTAAGTATTTCCTCCTCAATGAAGATAAAGAACAGAATTTAAAAGTTTGATAACATGACCTTCAATTTTCTTCATGGTCTATTTGATTTTTACTCTTTCAACTTTACTTAAGGGACTGCTGTGGAAGCATTGAATACTTCCTGGTGGCTACTGTACAGCTAAAATATGTCTCTCTTCAAAAGTGACTTGTTTTTAAATGCTCTTAAGTAATGAATGCATGGAAGCTATTTTCCTCCTAAAAGTTAAAACCAGCTTTCACAGTTGATAATAATGGTACACAGCACTAAGACGTTTTTAATGGGTATGGGACAGTGCATCCCCTACTACAGGGCAGAAATCAACCTTTGATTCCAGCACAGGCAGGTACAGTGGTGGTGCTCTCCTGCAATCCCAACACTGGGAGGCAGAGGCAGTGAGAATTCCAGGCCAGCCAGAGCTACAGAACAAGATCTTATTGCAAATAAAACAAACCAAGGCAGCCATTCTTAAGATACTGACAGCCTATTCCAGCATTTTTAATAGTAACAGAGCGATAGTGACAGGACACTAAATTTGCCAGGAGATTTATCTGCCTGAAACCAGCTTTAAAAATATTTTTCTCTGCTGAAGAAAAGCAGCAAACTTAAGTTCTGAAAGAATAAATGCATAGTGTGTGAGGGAATCAGGCATACTGAACCTCTCTGAGGTGGCAGCCAAGCATGTGCTGATTCATCCTAAGTCATTCCTTAGCAGTGGGATATAATCTGGAGAATCAGCTCCTCTTGTAACCAGTTTCTAGTTTCCCTGGGCAGTGTTGGTTTATTACCTGTCCAACAGTCTCTTAAGTGTGCAAGTTTAGAAAGTACTTGTTCTATTGAACATTATTCTAAACTTTTTTTTCTTTTGCCAAGAGGAGTTTTAGTTGGACATAAAGAACTGTCAGTTTTGAGAGAAAGTCAGAAAACTGGAATAGAAGAGATGCTTCAGCATTCAAACTACCTGACTCCAGCGTGGTTCGCAGTGCCGTCACAGCCACAGTGGAAAAGCAGGTCATGGTGAGAAGGTCTTTGTGGAGGTAAAGCCAGAGGGGAGTTACTGTCCCTGGCCAGTGCTGGAGGTCGCTCCACAAACATCATAATCCTCCTACTTAGCATCTCAATTGTTTTGCTGCAAGAGCCAAACACTCTGAAGAAGGCTTGAGTATTTCGGTTTAGGAAATGCACCTCCATGATAGCAGATCTTGATTGGAGCAGGTACTGGCTTAAGAGATCAACAAGAGAATCAAGTTCATAGAAAAGAGCCTCTCTCTGAAGCCTACGATGGTCTGAGAAGTCCGAGGGTAACAGAAGCTCATGATTTCTCAAAAAATCTAAAATGAAACTAAATAAAGCACCATCTCTATCCACAAAAATCTGGCCATCAACTGTCTTGAACTCTGGGTCTCTGCCATCTAACATGCCTGCCAACCGAGAGGCAGGGAACTGCTTGAGGGTAGAGAGCCTTGTTGTGAATATCTTCCCTCCCACATTCAAAGTGACGAGGTCCTGACCACTCATCCTTCCTAGAGTCACACTAGTAGCTACAGACCATTACCCCACTTATAAAAACACTCTAACTCAACCTGCTACCATACATACATGTTATAAAAGAAACAAGGAAGTGGAGATAGAAAACTAGACCTAAATTCCAAGGTGACTATTGTCAAGACAAATAGTGTATCCACAGCTGTGTTGGCAAGTGAGTTGCTTGGGAACTTACAGTATGTAAAGTGGAAAAAGCAGCAAGTGAAACAGAATGTCAATATAGCTCATGATTTCAAATAGACTCCTTTCCTGTCCCTTGCTGTCTCCAGCACTGAAAAAACATTCTCCATTGACACCCTAAATCTGTATTTCAAAGTCATCAGGAGCAGAAAAACCATTCTCTGCAGACATTTACCAAGCTCTTATGGCCAAGATAAAATTTATAGAAAACACTATCTGGTTTTAGAACCCCCCTTAGTAATTTACTAGCTAGACCATGACTTGTTACGGCGAGCGGCCTTTACCTCGCCTTCAGCCCCCTGACCACCCCATGGCTGGATACAGAAGATGCTTTTCCAGAGCAGCTTTCCTCATCCCTGACCATGTTACCAATTCTCAACCAAAATTCAAGAGTCGGCAATCTAAAACCCACTCCACTCGGTGCGCCTTCAAGAGCCTATTCTGCCATGACAAAAATAAAGCTTAACTAAAAGCAGTTTTAAGGATGGGTTCTTTTGTTTTCATTTGACTTCTGAGCAAGGAGAAAAGAATACTTCTGTGAGCATCATTCTCTTAATGAGCAGAGAGGATAGCACCAGCCTTCACCTGGTGACTAATAAATGGTCTCTTAATACATAGGATAGTCTTAACTACACCTGAAATTCTGCAGGCAAGTGAACTGGGTTGGTTATACAGTTAATGTAACACAACCACAGCTTTAGGTACCAGTTAAAAGATGGCTTTCCCAACTCCTGCCCTTACCACATGCCCAGCTTATATCACCTTTTAGCGAAAAATTCACAGGGACAAAGGTCACTGTGATTCCAATACTTGTGAGGCTTGCGGAAGGACTACTGGATGTTTGTCAAAACAGAAGAGGGAGAGATACAAGATACTGTCATGAGGAAGGAATCACTTTAAAACAAACTTGGGAATGCAGTGTTTCATGGTCTTTACTTTCTTAGGATTTTTCAGTCAGAAAAACTGCTTTGCTTCCCCAGATGCTTGATGCCCCGTGGATGCAGTGTTAGCTATGCTCTAACGCACAGATGCAGTGTGAACTCACGTACTGCTTGTTTCAGAGGTGGTGTTACTCTGTAACCTCCCCTCCCCCTCATGCTTATTTCTTGTCCTAGATGGTCTCAAAGTTCCAGTCTTAGGAGATCACCAATGAGACACAGATACACCCGCTTCCACTTATCACAGCACAAACTCAGCCAATTTAGAGAAACAATATTTATTTTAAAGCCATCTTTAAAAAGGAAGGGAAGGTTTAGGACTATTAAACTTCAAATAACATTATAAAGAAATACTTTGAAAAGAAACAGACTGGAATCTTGATCAGTGTTCTCTTAACAATCCCATCAGGACTTTATAATAGTTTGTATTTGCATACAAATTCTGCCACATTGTTCAGTGCCACCAAACTAACATTTTTTACTCTTTCACTAAAAATGAAAAACCCATCTGTCATCTGTTCCCAGTAAAAAAGAGATTGTTCTACAAAATCAGCTGATTTACTCAGGTAAGAATTGAAGCTTGAAAGGCAGTCTTTCCAAGACGCCAATTCATCAAGTGGAGACCACTCCAGGAATACAGTGGGGCCAAAGAATATGAGGAGACCCAGCAGAACTACCAGCATGAGCAGCAGATAGGGGTACCAGGGAATCTTGCTAGTAAACACGCCTGTGTCTTGAGGCAAAGACAGTTTATCCACATCAACTAGTTTAATGTCCCCCCACTGACTGGTATCAAAATTCTTCATTAAAGGGCTTGTGGGCAGATTAGAGAGTGGCAAAGGAGTTTCCTTGATGACTTTGATTTTCTCCCTGAACTCTTGCATCTGCTGCAAAAATATAATCGGTTCTGAGACATCTTTGAAAGCCTCAGCAATGTTGAAGGCCACCCGCTGCTCCTGTAAAATAGTGTTGATTTTGTTGATCTCTGGGTCATAGGCTTGCATAACTGCAAGCTTCATAGTTTCAAAGTCAGACAGGATTTCATTCTTCTTTTGATCCAATGTGTGTTGTAACTTCTCAAAAAACTCTTTTACTTTATCTGAATCTTTAGTGAGTAATTGGAGGGATTTCTTCTTATTTGTTTCCAAAGTGTCCAAGCGGGAAAGAGCATCTCCCCGGCGCCAAGTCTCAAAACTCTTAAAGAGGGACTCAAAGGCATCCCTTTCCTGAGTGTAAGCATCTTCAATAGAAGAGAAGACATGCTTGGTGTGATCACCACGAGTAGCACAGATCCCACAAATCAGCTTCATATCAGTTACACAGAAAATGTTGAGGGGCTGCCCCATATGTCCTTTGCACACTGGCATTTTGGGAGAAATCTTGATTTTGTTGTATTTCTCCACAATACCTTTTAGGGAGTAATTAACCTGCAGACTATTGACTCCAGTAGCTGACGTTTCCTTACGGCAGGTAGGACACTTGAATGGAGATGGTCTCCACAGTGAATTCCGCACATTCCCCTCCAAGAGCCCTTCTAAGCATTTTTTGCAGAAGTTGTGGGAGCAGGGCAAGACTCGGGGGTCATCAAACAAACTGCAGCAGATCGGGCATGTGAGGTCTTCTTCCAGCAGCTCCATCACATCCTGCCAGAGAGACAGTTCTGGTGAGTCCAATGATCTACTGAAATAACCAAAGAATGAATATATATATATATATATATATATATATATATGGGAGACACCTGGGAAAGGCATGTATACAAGGCATAGTTAACTCTCACTGGGTCAAGAACACTTCTGCACACAAGGCCTTTGTGAGAGCTTCCCAACAACAGCCTTTGCTGAGACAGGGTTAGGACTGGGACAACTGCAAACTGAGCCAACAGGACCCAACATTGTTTTAAAACAGAGCTGACTACCACAGAAGTCAGAAACAAAGAGTCCCACTGTCTGTAACAGAATGAGCTCTTTACTTTGGGGCCCACAAATATGAAATGGTATGCTACTTAAAGACAGAAGCACGCATGAACCCAAGCATGAACTCTATTTTTTACTGGAAACTGGCATATTTTCTATTTCAAAGACAAGATTACAATTTATCCACATCAACTAGTTTAATGTCCTCCCACTGACTGGTATCAAAGTTCTTCATTAAAGGGCTTGTGGACAAATCAGAGGGTGGAAAGGTGTTTCCTTGATCACTGATTCATCATGTAAGAAGCACAGGAGTTGTAGTTCAGCCTTGACTAAAAGTTAAATGAGGGGGATTTTCACAGTTGTTGCCTGAGAGAATTTTTATATTTGTATTGGTTGTTTTTAAACAATCAAACTCATCCTATATCCTCTACACTACAGCATTAATCCTCTCTCTGAGGGGCAGAAACCTCCTTGTCCCTCTTCCAGAGAACCAGTGAAGCCAAAAGCATTCTCATAATGATGTGCTACACTGACCGACATTTGTACCAACTGTATCAAAGCTACAGGAGGTAAGTAGATATTGCTGGAACTTTAACAGGCATCAAGCAAGTCTAGAAGACACAGTCGGTGTTCTCCCAGGGCACACAAATGGAAGGGGGAGGAGCGATTCAATGGGAAGGGTTCTTAGCCTCACTGATTAAAGCACACACTTATAATCCCAATACTCAAAGACAGAGAAAGAAGGATATCCGCTCAAAGCTTCAAAGCACATTCCAACCCAGTCCGGACCATGAGACCCTATTTCAGAAACATAAAAGCTTAATGAAGCTGCAAAAATTACTCATTTTATCAACTCCTGATTCTTGTACACACAAACTACACACAAAAGCACTTGTGTGGCCAGTAGGTGTGGTTGGGAAGGAATACAGGCTCAGCAGACTAAGCTACCAACTGAGACAGGTGCTGTCATTAGGAAACCAATGGAAGCCAACAGTATGCAGACTTAGGTAGCTGACAAATCTTGAAAATGAGTAAAATGAGCTTGCTACTTCCAGAAACACCATACTTCCAACAACGAAAAGGGAAAGGCTGGGTTTTTATGTTAAAATTTGAGTTTTTGCAAAATGTACTTGTAATCTTCCCATTAAAGATTTTAATAAATAGTAAAGTTAACAAATGTGAGGGCTATTGGGGACTATTATAAAATGAAATGTCAATGTTTGGAGGTCTCTATAACAATATTATAAATCAGAGAGACTTGTTTAAAATATAACAAAGGGTTGGAGTGTGGCTCAGGGGTAGAGCACTTGCCAAGGCCCTGAGTTCAATTCCCAATACTGCAGAAATAAAAAATAAAAAAGTTACAAAGACAAATAAGCTTACAATAAGTATGATCTCATACACTAGACAGAAATACTATTTGTTAATATTTGGTTATAGTATTGGAGAACAGCAAATTATCTCAAAAATCTACTAAAGGGCTCGTGAGATGGGTCAGTGGTTAAGAGCACTGACTGCTCTTCCAAAGGTCAAATCCCAGCACCCACATGGTGGCTCGCAACCATCTGTAATGAGATCTGACGCCCTCTCCTGGTGTGTCCTAAGGAGAGCTGCAGTGTACTTACATATAATAATAAATAAATCGTTTTTAAAAATCTACTAAAATACTACTCCATTTATCAACAACCAGATTTTTCTTGAGTGTGTCAATCAAAATAACAGTTATTTTCAATCAAACAAAATACCCAGGGCACTAGGGCACTAGGCTAATCACCAGTGCAGCATCCCCGCGTCTGCCCCAAAGACAGAAAGCTGTCAATCTAAAAAGAATGCCACCTTTTTCAAAGTAGGGGAGGTATTTTTACTAAATTATTTTTTTGGTAACATACAATGATTTTTATCAGTGTTTCTTTAAATGAGTTAACATGCTTATTTCTAATATAGGACTAATATATATTTATATAACATATATATTATATTTTATATATATTACGGAATCCAAATTTGCTATTGTACCTTAACCCCTAAGACCCAAAACCAAAATCAGTAATAAGTATTTCATTTCATAAGTATATTCAGTTTACTCAGGGATACATAAATATTACCAAAATAACAAAATAGGATGGAATACTCGGCACTCCTCTGGCCATCAGACAATAATCTGGAGGTTGGAGCTAGGGATTAGGTCCAGCAGTGCACATGCCGAACAGAGTACACCACTGAGCAGCACACATGCCAGTCACAGAAATCTGTGCATGTGTGCAGGTCCACATCTGCATACACGCATGCCTGCAGACAGCCAAGGCCTGCTCTGGGGGAGGGACTTTCCTCAGTCCTCCTCGGCCTCCCTAGTGCTGGGATGAAAGGTGATGGCACCCAGTTTGACATTTTGCATTTGGGGGCTGGGGGATAGGGTTTTACAATGGAGTGCAGTAGTCCCAGAACCCTCTTACTTCAGGCTACTGAATGCTGGGCTAGAAGATAAGGACCTGCCTGCCAGGGAGATTCAATAGCTAGAGTGTGCTAGAAATACATACTACAGAAAACTAGTATAGAAAAACTATATACTAGATATACTAAACACCGGGTCACTAGGAAATAAGACTAGCTAGTGAATTGAAAAATGACTTTATATATTTTAAAGCTGTTCTTGAACTCATTATGTAGACTAGGATGGCCTTGAACTCACAGATACCATCTTATTGGGATTAAGTGGAGTGTCATGGGTCTGGCACATACCCTGGGGTGGGAGAGGTGCACAGCAGTGGAGAGCACACTCAGCTCATAACTGCAGCCCCCAAGGGAGCTGTCACTCCTGGTGTCCATGGGCACCTGTACTTACCCACAGAGACATAATCATAAAAAGTCCTCTTAAAAATTAAACTTTCATTGTAAGCATTATCCCAAGGTAAGGCTGGTGGCTCTCAGCTTAGTAGCTTTACCATGACTTAAGAGTACTTAAGAACTGTCTTAGTTTTGGGGATTTTTGTTTGTTTGCTTGTTTGTTTTGGGGGCTTTTGGTGATTTGTGGGAAAGAAGCTCACACTAGCCTAGAGCTTACAAAGTAGACTAGATTGGCTAGCTAGCCACCCGGCTCTCAGCCTCTCCAGTCCTAGGATAACGACCCAGCACCATACATGGCTTTGTGTGTGGTACTTCATAGAAAAGCTTTAATTAAAACCTCCTTATCTCTGATCATTTCCTTAGATAATTCCCTTAGAGGCCATTCTGGTTCAAGAAATAAGCCCATCTTTTAATAGTCATTTGTGTGTGTGTGTGTGTGTGTGTGTGTGTGTGTGTGTGTGTTGGTTCTTTTCTTCAACCATGTCACTCAGGTCCTGTCAACACCGGAAGCAAGCATCTTTACTGCTGAGCCATTTTAAGATTGTCAGGTATTCTTCCTAGAGTGTGTATAGCAGTACATGGTAGCACATATCTTTAATCCCAGCACTGGGAGGAAGACTGATATCTGAACCTGTCTTTAAAAGTAAGTAAAATGGTGTAAGTGTGTGTGTACTATTCACACATGTACATACACACATAAGTTTGTACAAACATATCCTGAAATCTAAAACACTCCACCTATCCATGAATTTCATCACCTTAGCAAACAGTGAACAGGTCACATTATTACTGTATTCACCCAGACTTAAAATGTAAAACAATTTAAATCAGTTACTAGTAGCATGTTCTTGAGAACAAAGGGGTAGGAATAAAATATCAGCTCTGGGCTTAAAACCAATGTAGTTAACCAATCCGCTAACTTCCTAAGCAAACTCACCTTGCCCCTCTACTACCAAGGCTCAGACCTTGAGCTTTCAAAGTTCTAGGATTCAAAACTCCATAGATTTCTAAAAATCTCTTAAAACTATAGTTTTCACAAAGATCTATTTTACCTTTTATAAAAGAGGGTCTCTACAGTACCATCTTCATAGTACTTGAAAATAAATACAACCAGGGTACCAGAAACACAGAAGCATGAACCCTGTCACTTCGTGCACGGAGCAGGGCTGAGGTTGTAGCTCACTGGAAAGAGATTTTCTACTGTGAGAACTACCAAAAAATAAGTGCAGAGATGAAAAGAACAGTTGGGTGTTAGCACTAGGGCGGGCAGGAGCCTGAAGATGAGGGTCATCTGGGACTGGACCTGGCCCTTTCTGCTGCTACACAAAATCAACCGACACTTGCATCTCTGAGGTAAGTCAGACAGGAACTCAAGACAAAACTGCCTACTATTCCCCACAACCATGCCTTCCACCATGGAGCCCACTCACAACCAGAACGTGCAGGTCAGGAATGCGACTGCTGCCTGCCTATAATAGGTTCGTGCTTAGCTGCCTTTCTTTTGGAGCCCAGGTTCGATCTGGAAAACAATTACTCAGTTCAGATAGTTTGTAGGTGACCCTAGGCTGTGTGAAACTGATGCTTACCACTAAGTAGGACAGAGGTGTGGTTCAGGGGAGAAGGTGCTAGCATACCTCAAGGTTTATTTTAAAGCAAAAACATTCAATGAAAAAGGCATAATTGATTAATAGCTCCATTGAGCTCATTGTCCTAGCACAAAGAATGTCTATACTGACATTCAGTTTTAAAAGTGTTCCTCATGCAAATGTCTAGAGAGCTGCAGGAAGCTCAAGCCCTGCTCTACAGACCCAGGAGCTGAACAGCTACGACAAACCACACTGAAGTGCTGCTGGATCCCTTTGCTTCCTTTAGAGCGTAAGTTTATTAAATTATATATAGTAATTACCAAAGAAATGAATGGCAAGCATGGATTTTCAATTCCATGAGTTTTGAAATATGAACAAAGGCCACCTATTACTACTGAAGGAGGTGAGTGAAAGCATATTTACTCTTTATAGTTCCATCTGGAATGGTCCTAGGACTAATAAAATCGGGCATTTTTCCCCTTCATAAATACCAGGACATAATAAAGGAAAATACTACCGTTTACCTTTGTTCCCAGGAAGTATATGCTTTTGGCAAGCTTACTCTTTCTCTGGAGAACGCCGGCTTTATTTTCCTCACGTTTTGACTGTAAAACTGGAGAATGCTGTAGAGAAAGGAGAAAGAGTGTCAACACACAAATCTGCGTTCTTGGCCCTTTCCTGGACAGGGCGCCTCCCCAGCGGCGCCTGGACCTTCCCGATGGTGATTCTGGGACCGCTGCCGCCCGTCACCGCCCACGCAGGTGTCCCCCGGCCGCGGGCGCTGGGCCAGCGACTCCCCGCCCCTGGCCCCTACCGAAGCACACCGCTCACCTCCGCCAGCAGGGCCCCGAAGGCAAAATGGAAACGGCGGCCACGCCCTCTGCTCCCCGCCGTCCCGCGCCTGCGCACCGCCCCGGTCGCCCAGCCTCTGGGAAGTGCACCAGTGACGCTAACGCGACGAGATGAGTTGATGGTTCTTTTTTGTTGTTCCTAGCATTTTTTAGGAACAGCAAAAACAAAAACACAGCCCAACCCTTCACCGCACTTTGCCTGCTTCTCAGGACCCAGCAGGCCCGGCGATTTCTAGGTCCCAACAATTGGGCTCCATTGACCCAACTGTACTGAAAGGCACTACTGCGGTTCCCCTCGGAGGCAAGAACTTAACTGGTTTTAAAGTATCTCGCCCGTAGCAGCTGCCCTCACTACCCTGATTTCCACCTCCTATGCTGAGACCGTGATTAAAGAGGATGAAAAAGATGATTCCAATCCAAACTTGAAAGCCCGAGGTAAATGCAGGGCGAGCGAGCTGGAGGAGTCCCGCCTGAGAAGGTCTGGGCCTTTAGGAGAACAAATTTGGGGAAAGTGCATTTCCGATTCAATGAAAAGCCCCTCTTCCCCTCGCCCCCCGCCCCGCCCCATTGCGTGTGGTCAAGATAATCAAGTATTTTGTAACAGGCAAGTTCTTTTCTACAGCACCAAAAAATCTCAGTGCAAATGAAAGCTTTGTCCCAGACCCACACAAAACTCCGGGCATAATATGCTGGCAACTGGGCTTAGTGGCTGATAGGCCTTAGACACAGAGTTTGGAGGCTGAGTCCAGCGATTATATCTGTGCCAGCCTGCTCCACAGTGAATTCAAAGACAGCCAAAGCTACCAGAAGTCCTGTCTCAAAACAAAACAAAAACCAAAAAACCAAAATGGTGACTGAAGGAGGCTTGGAATGTGGCTCAGTGCTTTGCCATCCTTTGATTTCAAAACACTGAATTGATTGAGCCCATGAACAATCACACAAAAAGTCTATAAAAATATAAATGACTAATATAATCATGAGACAAGCAGTTCTTTCTCACCGGTAATCAAATGCCAAGTAAAGCACTGATATAGCCTTTTAAAATGGCTGAGCTGTGGGGTGGGCACTACCGGACAGTAGGCAAAAAGAGGAGATATCCTTAGAGCCTGGGAGAAGCAGGAAAAAGCAGCATCGACAGGGGAAAGAACCAGAAGGCCCAGCCAGGACTGGGTGTAGTCCTAACAAGTCCTGGGAAGAACAAGCTGAGCCCTGTCCCACAGTCCCTGAGCACCAGGTAACAAAGATGCACTGTAAATTTCTAAAGGGTGGAGACTGTCACAAATGCTTAAGGAGACTAGTGTACCTGCCCTGATGTCTGTACATGCATAAAGCACAGTGAGGCACTCCAGGGATAGGCATGCACACAGAGTGTTCCCTTCTTAATTATCATTTCAAAATACAAAAGGAAGAAAAGGAAATTGAGCCTTGAAAATGACTAGATCTAACAGGGTGGTGGTGGCGCACACCTTTAATCCCAGCACTCTGGGAGGCAGAGACGAGTGGATTTCTGAGTTTGAGGTGAGCCTGGTCTACAGAGTGAGTTCCAGGACAGCCAGGGCTACACAGAGAAACTCTGTCTCGAAAAAAAGAAAAAAGAAAAGAAAATGACTAGATCTTTCCAGTTATGGCCCTGAATGGCTTTAGGAAAAGAAAGTTCCATGCCTGGAACTGAGACTTGAAGTAGGCAGGTGACATTGAAGCGTTAATGTGCTCGCTTTGCACAAAAGCTGTAGTAGATGCTGTTGGGTAGAGATCCCTGTGGGGGAAGCTGGGACTTGGAAAGCTGCTGACCCACTCAGTCACACAGGCCAGTCTGTATTCCGCTGGGCAGGGCAGGAGGACAAGACAGAGTGTATGCTCTTCCTGGGAGAATGGCAGGAGAGAGATGGCAACACAGGGTGACTGATGTCAGTGTCTACAGCAAAGGCCGCTTCACTTGGAAAACTGTCCCCAGATGACTGTAAGGATCAGAAATAGAGCCACCCATGACCCAGCTGAAGACAGTATCCCTTCCTTAATAATCCCAGGGATTGATAATGTGTGGTTCTGATTAATGTTGGACTACATATTGAATAATGGATAGATGTGCTGGCTGAGGATCATTGAGATTCCTTTACGGTGATGATTGCAGGAGATATAATCCTAACAGATCACAGCATCCAAGAGCTTGGTCTTTAAGAACATCTATCCGCACATATGATTACTCATATGGAGTACACATACATCTGCTTTTTACACCATTTACTCAATGCTAAAATGGCTTGTAAGGAAGGGCCCATGTTAACAAAGTTATTAAATTGGCCCAGCCTCCTTTTGGCTTATAGTACAAGAAAAATTTTAAGGGAAAAGGTTCTAACCCCAATTGCCCCAAGGGCTAAGTAAGCTCAGTCACATGGTACACTGCGGACAAAGAGAGGATAATCAATATGAAAGCTTGGGTAATAAGGGATTAATGGCCCTGGATCTTTCTTTGGGTAATTAACATCAGGGGAATTAACATGAGTTTTTGTTCGATTGTGTTTATTTTTTGAGACAGGGTTTCTCTGTGTAGCCCTGGCTATCCTGGAACTCACTCTGTAGACTAGGCTGGCCTTGAATGTAGAGATCCACCTGTCTCTGCTTCCTGACTGAGGAGATTAAAGTTGTGCCACCACTACTAAAAATCATGAGTTTTTAATTTCAATTAAAAAAAAATTTTAAGCCAGGCGTGGCCTTGGCCGGGCGGTGGTGGTGCATGCCTGGCCTGTAATCCCAGCACTCTGGGAGGCAGAGGTAGGCAGATTTCTGAGTTCGAGGCCAGCCTGGTCTACAGCCTGAGTTCCAGGACAGCCAGGGATATACAGAGAAACCCTGTCTCGGGGTGGGGTGGGGGGGGGGGGGACAACAAAAAAAATTTTTTAAAGAGATTTTTAGAGAGATGGCCAGGCAGTTTGGAGCCCTTCCTAGTTGCTCTTGCAGCGGACTAGGTTTGATTCCTGGCATCTACATGGTGGCTCACAAACATCTGTAACTCCAGCTTCAGGAGATCTGGTGGCTTCTGAAATTCTCAGGAACAGGCCATGGCTTAGCGGTTAAGAGCACCGACTGTTCTTCTGAAGATCCTGAGTTCAAATCCCAGCAACCACAGATGGCTCACAACCATCTGTAATGAGATTTGATGCCCTTTTCTGTTGTGTCTGAAGATAGCTACAGTGTGCTCATACATAATAAATACATCTTAAAAAAAAAACTAATCCCAATATACAAACACATTCACAAAATTAAAAAACCAAAACAAAACCCCAGACCCCTATCTGTGTCTTAGCTAGGTTTCTATTGCTGTGATAAACACTATAACCAAAAGCAAAAGCAACATGGCAAGGAAAGGGTTGTACTTATACTTCTATGTGTCTGTTCATCATGGGAGGAGTCATGGCATGTATGTGACTGTAATAGACAGTCTAGTCTCCTGAAGAGTTTATTTTTGATTGATTGGTTGATTGGAGTTCACCATGTAGACCATGCTGGCCTGGTGTGGGCACTGGGAACAAGTTTCTCTCTCACATCTCAGTCTAGTTTTCATGTATTTTTTACTGTGTACATTCTGGTTCTTCAAATGTCTGTCTTCTTTGTTATCTTTATCCCATTGGGCCAGGCACCGTTCTTGATTATTTTAACTTTTGGTAAATAACTCTTAAAATGTCACATTAATGTCACTTAAAAACTGTTAAAACCTGGATTATAAAGGCTAATAGGTTTTAATGATATAATCCAGAAGTTTTATTAATTTTACTAGCTATTCCTCCCTCCTGAATCACTTTCCCGCTGACCACTCTGTCTCATTCATCTACATCAGGTCCTAGGAAGCCTTTCTCTGTAAAATGGACCATTACTTTATGTTATTATAAACACATTATCCAGAGCTTGGTAGCAGTCTCCCTTGATCATCTTCATCACTGTGACAGCCATCCCTGCCCACCTGGGCCTAGTTGTCATCTAACATCCTGTGCCTAAAAGATAAAACCCTTCAGAGAGTTAACAAACCCTAGTTTCACCAACCAAAGAGTACACATGGAGGGACCCATGGCTCCAGATTCATATGCAGCAGAGGATGGCCTTGTTGGACCATCTCCTCAGGACCAAAGGGAGGAGAGGCCTTGGTCCTGAGAAGGCTCGATGCCCCAGTATAGGGGAATGTCAGGACAGGGAAGCAGGGGTGGGTGTGAAAGGATAGAAAACACAGCCTAACTCTTTAATGACCCCAAGAAGTCAGAAGTTTAAAATGCTATCTCGCTCCAAAGAAGCTCTAACCCCAGCCTTCTAAGGAGCCCCAAACACTTCATATTCCTGGAATCCACTTTGTTAGAAACTAGGTGAAAGATCACATTCCAGAGCCCACCCTTTGTTAAGAGCTAGGCCAGAAGACCTTGAGGAGGTGATCCTGGCCCCATAAGGTAACTGGAAATGAGCTAATTATCTGCTTATTTTGCTTCTCTAAACTGCTTACGCCTTTACCCCCACCCAGGAGTTTACGCAGCTATAGACCTCCAAGAAAATAGGAAACTAATTGGTCCATGGAGCACAGGCTCCGATAATTTAAACTGATTGGCCTAAAAACTATGGAGTGGTACAAATCGATTGGCTCGTACTTCGCGGGCTCTCGATGCTAAGGAATGATTGGTTTGTGATTCGCAGGCTTTGTTGTAAACTTATAAAAGCTGTCTCAATTCTGCACTCGGGGTCCCACAGTCCTTTACCCCTGCGTGGTATATGACTGTGGACCCCAGATCTCTGGAATAAAAATCTTCTTGCTTATTGCATCAAGACTGTTTCTCGAGAGTGATATGGGTGTCACCTTCTGAGGCATGGGGCGCTGGGGAGCCCTCATTTTTCCGGTCTTACAGGTGAATTGGTGAGCAGGGGGAGAGGGGATGGGTTAGGGGATTTTTCAGGGGTGCAGTGGATGGGAAACCAGGAAAGGGGACATTTGAAATGTAAATAAAGAATATATCTAATAAAAATAATTTTAAAAAAGCCCTAGTTTCCACCAACCAAAGGGCTAAAATCACTTAAGACAGCATCTAAGGCTATACCTGAGAATTTCTCTGTGGTACTGTAATTACCTAATTAATATTTCCACAAATGTATTTTAAAAATACCATGATTTCTTTGTTGTTACTGTAAAAACTTCAAACTGTTAACACATTGAAATACGGAATTGAAACAACAAAAACAAAACCAAAAAAAGCCGGGCAGTGGTAGCGCACAATTTAATCCCAGCACTTGAGAGGCAGAAGCAGGTGGATTTCTCAGTTCCAGACCAGCCTGGTCTATAGAGTTCCAGGACATCCAGGGCTATACAGAGAAACCCTGTCTTGAAAAAAACAAATCCAAAAAACAAAAACAAAAAAGAAAGAAATACGGAATTGGAAGTAACCTGTGTCCCAAAGCCTAGGTCACGCATCTCTAGGTCCAGAATGAACTCTTGTCCCCTTTGAAGTAGAGTTATAATTTTTAAGTCAATAGTTCATAAGGTGGAGAGTGATCAAGAAAGATGTACCCTACATCAACCTCTGGCTTCCACATACACAAGGGTGCACACAAACACAGGGACCTTCAGCTGATACCTGTCAATGAGGGGAAATGGCAGAGATGATGGGGGTGGGGTTCAGAAACCCCTTGAGTGTGTAGGGAAATGATAACTCCAGGACCAGTTAGCTGCAGGGAAACAGATCAACTTTACTTGAGGTCATTCAAGAATTATATAGTTTTGTGGGATGGTGGTAGGAATATCAAGGATGGGCAAAAGTCATTGGCTGAAGGCTTTTAGGTACTGAGATGCCTCATTAGCATTGGAAAGCATTCCTGGAATCTCTGGTGCTTGCTGGATCTGTTCTTTTCAGGAGAAAGGAAGTTGAACCTGTAATCTAAAGCTACTAGATTCTGCAGGTAAGTGCATGTGGGGGTTAAGGTCAGGAAAGGGGAATTCTGCATTTTGTACCAAACCCAGAAGACTATCCAGACATGGTAGACTTCAGCCTTAATTAGCAGAGCAACACACACACACACACATACACACACACCTGCCCACACAGGCATACACACAAACACACACACACAAACACACAAACACACACACACACACACAAACACCCTAATGTAATATTCCCGGGCACCTTGCAAAGTCATAGACTTGACACTATTTTAAATAAACAGAATTCCCCTGAATTTGGAGTCAGAAGACCTGCAGTAGAGACTTGGGTATAGATATTCTTAAATAATGACAGTTATCCTTAAATTAGTATAAGTTTGGGTTTCACTAGGCTGGAAAGTAACAAAGCATATGAGCATATAGACCTCTGTGGTCCTGCTCACAAGAAAAGGCCTTCCTGTAATTCCATGCTGGGGTCTCTCAGCCTAGCCTGGGGGTTTCCTGTCATCTTGGCAACTACTGAGAGGATAAAAAAATACAGCCTAACTCTCTAATTACCCCAAAAAGTCAGAAGTTCCAGACTCCACTCTTTGTTAGAAACTAGGTGAAAGTTAAGATCTAGGCAAGAGGGCCTTGAGAACGCGATCCTGGCCCTGTAGGGTAATGGGAAATGAGCTAATTAGCTGCTTATCTTGTTTCTGTAAACTGCTTATGCCATCACCCCCTACTCAGGAGCTCACGCAGCTATAGACCTCCAAGAAAATAGGAAACTGATTGGTCCATGAGAGCAGGCTCAGATAATTTAAACTGATTGACCTAAAAACTATGGAGTGGTTTAAATTGATTGGCTCGCACTACGCAGGCTCTCCATGCTAAGGAATGATTGGTTTGTGATTCTCGGACTTGGTTGTAAACTTATAAAAGCTGTCCCAATTCTGCACTCGAGGTCCCACAGTCTTCTACCCAGTGTACGACTGTGGACCCCAGAGCTCTGAAATAAAAAATCCTCTTGCTATTGCATCAAGATTTGGGTGTCGCATTCCGAGGTGTGGGGCACTGGGGTGCCCTCGGTTTTTTCAGGTATTACACTACCAGCTATACTTAACTCCTCAGAAAAAGTTGAGCCCCACAGAGGTAACCAAAGTACGAGGTGGAACTGGAAGAGGGGAAAAAAAGATCCTTCCATTCCTGGTATTTTTCAAAGTGGAAGTTCTTAGTTCTTAGCTACCCTTAGGAACTAGCCAACAGCTATGACTTGACCACTCCATCTGGTTGCTGCTTGTCCTCCCACAGAAGGTGGGACCATGAAAGCACCTATTGGCATCTATAGGCACCTCAGTTCGACACCAGCTCACCATCAGAAGTGACTGTCCTAATAGCTTCCTGTGTGCAAAGTCCTAGCCTCCTCTGTGTCCAGCAGGCACTTTGGCTTGTGTCTGCCATTCTCCTTCATTCTGTCATAATGGATGGTGAGTTAGGGTCAGGACCCAGTCTCCAGACAGCAGTGACAGCAGAGCCGGGTGAGCCACCCTGCCCTGTGCACAACACAGCCTTCTAATTAACCACAAGGATCCCACCTTTGGAGACACAGACTTCACAGATTAGGAAAGTAACCAGCCAAATGTTTCTCTACCTCTGACTGACCCACATCCTAATCTTAATGGGACCTCTGGGACTCTTCTGGGATACATAGACACCTTACTCCAAAATTCCTGCTCAGAAATAGATCTTAACAAGTCTGTCAGTTTCAGTTTGGAAGCAGCCCTCAGAATATTCATGGCTTTCTTAAATTTGGAAAGAGAAACATGCTTTCTGTAGCTGGAGCACTCCGGTCTGGCTTTGGAAACCTCTTTTAAGGAAGGAATACTTAAACGAAGCTACAGAGAAACAGTCTCCATCGGACACTGCCTCTTCTCCATCCATGTTCCCCACCTGCTGCCAGTTTGATGATGCTGGTTCTCCATCCCTGCTTCATTTACTTTGGAGGAAACTTTCCAAGTGGCAGTGCCACTTACCTGACACACTATGGACCAATTATAATCTTCGCTATGTAATCTCTGCACAGGAACATTATGCCTGTGTCTCATAGACCAACAGGCAAAAAGCAAGCCCTTATTAAACATCTGGGGAATAAAGAGGTTTATGGATTAATAATGAGGAGGAGTTCATACTTAGCAACCGGAAATAGAGCCCACAACAAATTCTCCAAACTGAAGCAATTCAGAAAAACAGGAAATTATGAAAACGTGAGAATGGAAAGACATCCTCTGGAGTCTATGGGAAGCCTCTTACCAGCTGTACTCCACAAAATTAGAAAATCATAAATGTAAACAGACCTATAACCCCGAGTGAAACAGAAGCAGCAATGAAGTCTCCCAAGCAAAATGAAAACAAAAACAAAAATACAAAACAAAACAAAAAAAATAGGGCCAGACAGATTCAGAGCAGAATCCTACCAGATCTTCCAAGAAGAATTAACACCGATACTCCTCAAAATTATTCTGCAAAATAGCAGCTGAAGAAACATTTCCTAATTATTTTTTTATTTTACTTATTTCAGGTATGAGTATACTGAAGATGTCTTCAGACACACCAGAAGAGGGCATTGGATCCCATTACAAATGGTCAATTACCATGTGCTGGGAATTGAACTCAGGACCTCCTCTAGAAGAGCAGTCAGTGCTCTTAACCACTGAGCCATCTCTCCAGCCCCTAATTCTTTTTTTTTCAATTATCAATACTTAAGCCACACCATGACCCAACAACAACAAAAAAGAAACTTATAGACCAACATCCTTTATAAACAACACATAGGTGCAAAAATTCAACAGGATCCTTGCAAACCAAATCCAAGAAAACAAGACAATTATCCACCATGATCAACTTGGATTTTTCCCAGAGATACAGGGATGGGTCAACATATACAAATCAGTAAACATAATCTACCATATAAACAGATAGGAAAACAATAACATGTTCATCTCATTAGATGTAGAGAAGGCCTGTAACAAAATCCAACATCCCTTCATAATTAAAGACCTGAAGAGATTAGGGGCACATAATAAAGGCAATTTATATCAAACCCACAGACAACATCATTTTTAAATAGAAGTATCAAAGCATTTCTACTAAAACCAAGACCAAGACAAAGCTGCTCTCTCTCTATTCCATACAGTACTTGAAATCTTAGCTAGCACAATAAGACAACTGAAGGGGGTACTAATAGTTAAGAAAATAGTCAAAGTACCTTTATTTCAGCTGCTAGGCTTTTATACATAATAAAAGACCCTTAAGACTCCACCAGGAAACTTTCTTTCCTCCCTCTCCTGCCCCCCAGGAAACTTTTATAGCTGATAAACTCTTGAATCAGAGTGGCAAGACACAAAATTAACTCACACAAGCATACTGGGAACAACTCCTTTCTCACAATAGCCTCAAAAAATATCTTGGGATAACTCTAACCAAGCAGGTGAAAGATTTACATAATTTAAGACATTGAGGACAACAGCAGAAGATGTGAAGATCTCCCACACTCATGGATCAGTAGGATTAATACAGTAAAAATGGTCATCCTGCCAAGAGCAGTATCAGGATCCAACAGAATTCCAACACAATTCTTCATGTGGAAGCACAAAAGACACTAAATTCACTAAAACAATCCCAAGAAATGAAAGAACTGATAGAGGTATCACCATTCCAGTGTCTACGCTGTGCTATGATAGCATGGTATTTGCATAAAAACAGATACCTTGACCAATGAGATTGATTTTTAACAAAAAAAAAAAAATTGAAAAAGTAAAGAGAGTGATGAAAAAACTGGATAAACAGTATTCTGCTCCAAATGATTCTTGCCACAACCTGGATGGCTGCATGTTTAACAGCAGTTCTCAACCCTTTGGGGTGTCACAGGGGTCACTTAAAACCATTGGAAAACACACATTTACACTATGATTCATAACAGTAGCAAAATTGCAGTAATGAAGTAGCAATGAAAATAATTTTATGGTTGGGAGTCGGGACTACAACACAAAGAACAGTATTAAAGGATCACAGCGATAGGAAGGTTGAGAGCCACTGATAGACAATACAAAAAGATCCATACTTACTCTTGCACAAAACTCAACTCCAAATGGATCAAGATCCTCAACATATGACCAGAAAACTATGCCAGAGAGAAAGAGAAAGTGGGACATAATCTTGTCCTCACTGGCACAGGAAAGGGATTTTTTTTTTTTTTTTTTTTTTTTGGATTTGGTTTTTTTGAGACAGGGTTTCTCTGTACAGCCCTGGCTGTCCTGGAACTCATTCAGAAAGCCGCCTGCCTCTGCCTCCCAGAGTGCTGGGATTACAGGTGTGCGCCACCACTGCCCGGCTTAGGAAAGGGATTTCTTAGGACACTCATGAAACTGAAAAGCTTCTGTATGGTGAAGGACATGGAGGCAAAATGGCAGCCTACAAAATGGGAAAATAGCTTTACCAATTACACACCTTACAGAGGGTTAGTATCTAAAATATATAAAGAACCAAAGAGTGAACATCAAGAAAACAAGATAACCCAATTTTAAAATGGAGTGCAGAACTAAACAAATAGTTATCAAAGTTATCAAAATAGTTATCAAAGGATGGAACACCGGTGGCTGAGAAGAAACACTTAAAAAAGTAGTTCACACTCTGGGAGGCAGAGGCAGAGGCAGGCGGATTTGAGTTTGAGGCCAGCCTGGTCTACAGAGTGAGTTCCAGGACAGCCAGGGCTATACAGAGAAACCCTGTCTCGAAAAAAATAAATCCAAAAAATAAAACAAAAAAAGTTCAATATCAACAGGAAAAGGTAAATTAAAACTACTTTGGGATTTCATCTTAAAACTGTCAGAACACCCAAGTCACTAAAACAGGCAGCACATTTACATGTTCGGTAACAGGAGCAACACTCACGCATTGCTGGTGGGAGTATAAACTTGTCCAGCCAGTACGGACATCAGTATGGTGGTTCTACTTGAAGCTGGGAATCAGTATACTTCAAGACCTAGCTATATACCACTCTTGAGCATATACCCAAATGACTCTACATCAAACTATAGAGATAGTTGTTAATCCAGATTCATTGCTGTTCTATTCATAATAGCCAGAAATTGGAAATAGCCTAGATGTCCAACTGAGGAACAGCTAATGAGAGCCTGGTACATTTGTACAATGGACTATTAAATAGGACTCATCAGTTAAGAAAAGTGGAATTATGAAAATTGTAGGTAAATGGAAGGAATGGGAGAAAAATCCAATGAGAGGAAAACCCCCATTGGCAGGACCAGTTACAGCCTGTTGAGTAGATGTAACCAAAGGAGCCACCAAGAAAATCTCAAACACTACAGACTATTGCCAAGCCTATTGGCTCCTCCCCACAGCCCTGTAAGGCCTTGTTGCTGAAGACAACACTTATATACTACATCAACCCTGGGACAACTGGGCTGGTGCCTAAATAGGAGTTTCACCCCTACTGACTAGTGAGTGTTCAGTGTTTGTTGTACTGGAAGATACTCTGCATACTACTAGTAGGGGGAGATAATCAGTATCTCCCAGTTACAAGCCCTGTGACCAACAACAAGTGAGTAGTCTACACGATACACTGGTGTACTAGTGACACAAATGTCGAAATAACCAGCCACTTTCTGATAGGATTTTAAGGCCCACTTCATGAGACAGAACACATACCTGACCCTGCTAATGTGGTCAAGAACCTGGGAATAGATAGATCATGTGCCTAGGGGGAAACCTAATACTATTATTTCACTAAAGGATCATAGCAATAAATTAACTCCTAATGACATAGGATAATCTCTATCCATAGATCAAGGCCTCATTCAGCCATCATCAGAAAAGCTTCTTCTTGCAATAGATGGCCAATTGCAATGCTGTTGCAGAGACCAACAGCAGGACAATGTAGAGAAAGTGGGGGACTTCATCAACACCCTCCCCTCAAGGCTCAGGCATCTATGTAGAAGAGGTAGAAAGACTGTAGAAGCCATGGATAATGGATGTCTTCCATACACAAGAGAACTCATATGAACTCAGAGGCTGTAGCAGTTTGAAAAAGGCCTACACAGATTCAAGCCAGAAATGGTCCTAGCTCTGAGCCCAGAAGAGACACGAGCTCTGACGCTATCACATCTCCTAAGGTGAGCCTAAGCAAGACACTATCTGCAACTGACCCCCAACTGACCCCCAACTGACCCTCAACTGACCCCCAGACAAAGGATCTCAGACATCCGCCTGCCTCTGCCTCCCAGTGCTAGGATTAAAGGTGTGCGCCACCACTGCCCGAGTCTCATGGAAGCCAGGTTTCAGAACAGGCCCCAGGCAGGAAATGGCCAACACAAAATGAACTCAATGGTATTTTTGTAGACCTTTTGTCATACTGCTTTGGGGGGCATGGGTTTTTTTTGTTTGTTTGTTTTTTGGTTTTTTTCTTACTGTTCTTTCCCTTGTTTATTTTGATTTCTGCTTTTGAATTTTTGTAGAAATTTGTGTTTGATCAATTCTATGTTTTAAAGAGATTAAAAACAATATAAAGTTCAGTGGGGGTAAAGAGGTGAGGAAGATCTGAGAGCAACTTGGAGAGGAGAAAACATGATTTAAATACATCGTATAAAAAACCTGTCAAGTAGTCAGAGTAATAACAGATTAAAAAGTAAGAATTCCACACAATTATCAGTTGTTGTGAAAGTTGCTAACATAGAGCTAATATTTCTTTCATATATAGGTATTTTATATTAAAATAGCAATGAACCAGACTTAATACCTAAATACATAGAACTTTGAGTGGAGCCCCACTTCTTCCCCAGGAATTTGAGAATGTGTGTGTGTGTGTGTGTGTGTGTGTGTGTGTGTGTGGTCAGCTTTCTCTTGGTTGTCAGGTTTGTGTGGCAAGTGCCTTTATCTACTGAGCCATCTTGCAAGCCCAAAACTGCTTCCAGTGGAGATGTGTCTGCTTTGTGCGGCCCTGCGACCTAGTGTCAGTTGGAACTGTCAGGCACTCCTCTGGAACCACCTTGCGGTCTCATTTAGCTTCCTAACTGAAGACTAAGGCTTCAATGCTCAACAAATCCTTTATGAGCCTCTGTCCCAGAGAAGCCTACATCCATGCTCTGGTGGGCTACTTTCTTCTCAAGCTGTCTTTCTTTCTCCTAATCTCCATGCTTAAAATCTATCTTAAAAATATTTTCAGGGGGTCTGGAGAGACAACTTAGCAGTTAGGAGCAATGGATGCCCTAACAGAACACCTAGGTGTGCTTCCCAGCACCGTGATAGCTCAAGCATCTGATGTCTTAACTTCTGTGGGTTCCTGTGCACACATGATGGGCAGGTACACGCATACAAATAAAATAAAAGGAAATACTTGAAAAAAGACTTTCGGTAAGCACAGCTCACTGATTCACCTTGAAAGCCTTGTCTGCGTCCAAGCCAAGGATCCAGTTCTACAGGACTGGATGGTCTAAAAGATTACAGGAGCTTTTCAGACCTCCAGGCAGTGCGCAGCTGCACCTCTGGCCTCGCCATCTTGTTACCATTGATAAGTCTGATTTTGAAAGCCCTCTCTGGCCACAGCAGAGGGAGAAAGGGCTGCTGAGGAAAGGGGGCCATGGAGGTGCAGCTTCTGAGGCCACAGCAAGAAAACGAAGGGTGGAGCCAGAGTGAGGGGAAGGTTAAGTTTTCAAAAGTCTTCCTCGAGGGCCAGGCTTGCCATGAGAAAGGAGCTAGACACATGTGAACATTCCATAGAGTCCTTTGCCCCAAAGAGAAATGTTTGCCCTGCTCCTCCAGTAAACAGAATTACAGAAATACATCCTGTCACCCCAGCTGAGAGGGAAAATCACTCTCTGCTGTTCGGTGTGCCCTCTCCTCCTGAGCGGTGCATTTCTACTGTGTTTAGCATTAGTTTTGGACCACTTAACTTTCTCACAGGGACATAAAAGGCCTCCTCACATTTCAAAAGATGCTGAAGGTTCTTTCAGGTCATCTTTATTCATTCAGCACTTAGGAGGAATAACTAAAAGCTGAAATTACACACTTCTGCTGATTAAAAAACAAAAAACCAAAACATAAGTGCATCTGAAATAATGAGACTCTAAAACAGGCATCACCTGCATGCGACCAGGCTAACGGCCGCAGCATCAGTGTCCAGTTCCATACGGCCTGGAGGGCTGCCCAGCCCGAGTGTGTCAGGCTTCCGCAGCAAGCAATACCACCCGGCCCTCTGTGACTGTGCTGGCCTGTCCTTATTTACCCCTGGAAACTATTCTAAAGTTAGTGTGATAACACACAGCCCATGTTGCTATTAGCTGCCTCTCAGGCAGCCATTTGGCTTGGCAAGAACTCGATTGGGGGTAGCCCTGAAAGTTTCAGATCTCCCAGGGTTGCGTCTAGGCAGCATGTAAAAAAATAGCTGTGTAGAATTTTAGCAAATATTCAGGCCCTTGAGGGGCTTATTCCCTCTTCCATTCTTTCTGAGAGAAAGTCCTTGGAGGGCTTTCTCCCTCTTCTCTTTTTGCGACAGGGTCTCACATCATTGTTCAGGCTGATCTGGAATTCACTGTGTAGCCCAGGCTGGCCTCAAACTCTTGGTCATCCAGCCTCAGCTCTTCTGTCTCCTCCAATGCCGAGATTACAGACGCCAGTCAACACATTGGTCCTTAGAAATGTTCTTGCTTGAGTTCTCTGCCTCCCCGGATTCTCCTGTTGGAGATCTGGGCCCTCTCCAAGGAAAGCAGCTGTTTTTCTTTACAGCCCCAGAGAGGTGGCAGAGGAAATCAATAAATCCAGGATCCCTTCTTCTTCCCTCTAATCATTTATTTTTTTAATATTTTTATTTATTTTTATTTTATTTATTTGTACTATAAAATAAAATTTTATATTTTATTTATTTATGCCTGTAGTAGCACAGCCTTGCAGACATATTCATTTATTTATTTGTTTTTTTTGGGGGGGGTTGGGGTTTTTTTGTTGTTTTTGTTTGTTTGTTTGTTTTTGTTTTTTGAGACAGGGTTTCTCTGTGTAACCCTGGCTGTCCTAGAACTCACTCTGTAGACCAGGCTGGCCTCGAACTCAGAAATCGGCCTGCCTCTGCCTCCCAGAGTGCTGGGGTTAAAGGCGTGCGCCACCAACGCCTGGCTTGTTTTTGTTTTTTGAGACAGTATTTCTCTGTGTAGCCCTGGCTATCCTGGAACTCACTCTGTAGACCAGGCTGGCCTCGAACTCAGAAATCTGCCTGCTTCTGCCTCTCAAGTACTGGGATTAAAGGCGTGCGCCACCACTGCCCTATATTTTTATTTCTTAAAGACTTATTATTTACTATAAGTAAGTACACTGCAGCTTGTCTTCAGACACACCAGAAGAGGGCGTCAGACCTCTTTATGGATGGTTGTAAGCCACCATGTGGTTACTGGGATTTGAACTCAGGACCTTCAGAAGAGCAGCCAGTGCTCTTAACTGCTGAGCCATCTCTACAGCCCCTTGAATCATTTTTAAACAGCAGTTACAAACTGCTTTTGCTGGAAAGGGCTGACCCCTCACAAGAACCCACAAGGCAGAAAGTGTAACAGGTTGCCTTTATTTGTGCGTTTTTTAAATGTCTTATCTAGGGTCAGTCCCCTGCCTAAGTGTCTGCAGCATGGTGATCACTGGTATTTGCTTCTGGTCCTTCTGAAAGCTGGACTGTCTGCTGTCTGTGTTAGCTCTTGTCCTTCCTCAAGGCTGGTGCACAAAAGTAACAGACCTCTTACATCTGTCTTACAAGGTTCTGTTCTAGACCCTGAGAAGCCCTGCGGTCACCTTGGATTTCTGGAGTAGCGCAGCCTCACAGACACATCACCCAGTTATATCAACCTGTAGGCTGCAGCAGTCATCTTTTGGGACCCGCATTGCCCCTTCAAGTGATGGCAGAGGTAACCTCTTTGAACCACCCACCAAGGAGCTATCAGGACATACCTTGAACAGGACTGCTTAATTATAGGCACTTCCTGCCCCTGCCCTGCTTCTCTATTCAAATCTAAAGCTCTTCTGGTCACTACAAACCTTGAGAGGAAGGTCCTACACCACGCCAATGTCCTAATAGGGGTCACTGAACTTCATTAACCCCCTCCCAACAGGTCACATGTATTAGAATTCACTATCAACCCTCTCTCCAATGACATATTGGGTTGTGTGATCTCTCAGGATTCCTGGAGTTGGGGCTTCCACTCTGAGACTCCTTTAATCCCATTTACTACTTGAGACCTTGGAAAGGCAGTCTTGAATCTGAGCTACAAGGCCTTCTCATGCATTTGTTCCGTGGATGAACCTTTGGTAGTCACCTCTATTGTACTCTCTGCTCTCAGGTAGGAACAACAGGAGTCAGAGAGCCCTCAGCCTCCTCAGGAGTCAGAGAGCCCACACAGCCCTCTCCAGAGTTTGCTGTCAGGGCAGCCTTGGAGGCACAATTCTGGCACCCGGGCAATTAGAATCCCAACCAGATTTTAACTTGGTCCTTGGACATCCCAGGAATGCCAGGAAAGGCCAGGTCAGGGCCTAGGGCCTAGGCCTTCTCTCCCTGGCAGGCTTTACAACCAACCAGTCCTTGTTGTGGCTCCTTAGTCTTCAGCCTCACCTCCCTGCTCTTGCTTCCCAAAGAATTCTGGGTAATTTTCTTCAGTAACCCTCTTTGTCCTGCCCGCACGAAGACAGGGTATTTCCCCCACAGCCCCGTTCCTCTCGTCTCTAGCTCTCCTTTCAGGCTGACTCATCTCTTGACACTGGCTGAGGTTTTGGGGTTTTTTGTTTGTTTGTTTTTGTTTTATTTTTTGGATTTGTTTTTTTCAAGATAGGGTTTCTCTTTATAGCCCTGGCTGTCCTGGAACTCACTCTGTAGACCAGGCTGGCCTTGAACTCAGAAATCTGCCCGCCTCTGCCTCCCAGAGTGCTGGGATTACAGGCATGTGCCACCACCACTCCCCAGTTTTTGGGTTTTGTTTTGTTAATTTTTTAGGTTTTTTTTTTTTAATTTTTTTTTTTTTTTACTGTTTCTTCCCAAGTAGGGCCTCTAATACCAACAAAATCATGGCCTCTGTGGTCCATCTCTGAGCTATGTCCTTCTGCCTAGGAGAGCCTTGGAGCTGAGCCCCAGACTCTGTGGCCCTACTCCTAGGATGTGTGCTTTTGTAGGCCTCTAATGGGATGAATCCCCTTTCCTATAGCTGACTCTAATCTCAAGCACTTCCGATACCACATATTCAAATCCTGTTCCCAATCTTTTCAAAAGAATCCTTTGAATGACATCCATATTCATTAAAATAGTGTCTTTCCAAAGTTTTGTGTATTTTACTCTTGTAAATAATGATAGTAGTAGTAGTAGTATAGTAGTAGTAGTCCATGACAGCTGTGTAGGCAGCTTCCTCCAAGATTCAAACACTCCAACCTACAGAAAAGCTCCTTAAGACAGAAAGTAAACAACTAGAAATAGCTTCAGGAAGTCACTGAAACTGACCAGATTCACGCAGCCCCTCCCTCCCCAAAAACAAAAACATGATTCTTCATTCCTACAGTTCATGTTGTGGTGACCCCCACCATAAAATTATTTTTGTTAGCAGGGCGGTCTGTGTTCTCTGATGATCCAAAGGGGCCTTGACCCACACACGGGTGGAAAACCACTGCTTGCCCACTCTCAAGCCCAGCTCTCTGAAAGAAGTAGAGACAGTACTAGCAGCCTAGAGGTCTAGAGCAACTGAATCATCTGGAAAGGGCGATCTGCAGCCTGTTAAGAAGTCTGTAAGTTATGCTCCAGGTTGCCACAATTTATGATCTGTCACCCACGCTGCAGTGGGCATTAGTGGTCATCTGTCTTTGAGTCACTTCAGCTCCTTTAAGCAAGCCCCTCACTGATCTTCCCTGTTCGTAACAGCGAAAACACTCAGCAGTTCCCCAAGCTGGACTTTGGGGCATCCACACTTTGGTCTGTTGTGAGCTCTCTCTGAAGTGAGGAGACTTGTGTGGTAGCTCCCCAGGAGGTCTTGTCACTCAACACAGCTTACAATGATGAACTCATTTCACCTTTAGATTAATCCACTGCAGCAGCAGGTAATTATTAACGTCTCTTATAGATAGGAAGGAGATAAAGGTACAGAGGGTTTAAGACAAATCAGAACTGGAGCCCAGGTAGTTTGGATGCCTTAAAACCATACACTGGGCTGTGTTCTTTGTCTAAACAGCAGTTCTCAACCTGTGGGCTGCAACCCCTTTGACAAACCTCTATCTCCAATAATATTTACTTTATAACAGTGTTAAAGTTATAGTTATGATGTAGCAATGAAAATAACTTTATAGTTGGGAACTGTATTAAAAGAGTAACAGGCTGGGCGGTGGTGTTGCACGCCTTTAATCCCACTTGGGAGGCAGAGGCAGGCGGATTTGAGTTTGAGGCCAGCCTGGTCTACAGAGTGAGTTCCAGGACAGCCAAGGCTACACAGAGAAACCCTGTCTCAAATAAATAAATAAATAAATAAATAAATAAATAAATAAGTAACTGTTAGGAAGGGTAAGAATTGCTGGTCTAGGTCATGAAAATTACACACTGAATTGTATGAAATTCACACACAATACTGGTTCTAAATATTCCTGTTCAAATGTAGATATATAGTGAAATAGCAATGGGAATGCAGTTGCCTTTCTTCTACTAGCAACCTCCCCTCACCCTTAGTGCATACCCAAAGCCCACTTCAGAGAACTTTATATCTATATCTATATCTATATATATATATTAATAATATATTAATTATATTAATATATTATATATTAATGTATTAATATATAATATTATACATTGCAGCCACAGCCTTTCTAGCTTAAAGTACCAGCTTCATAAACCCTGGTTTACTCTGTGAGATAAAAAGGCTCACTAATGAATGTTAAAATCTTTCCAATTTGAAAAGTAAAATCTCCAAGAACTGACTTGGAAACTGTTTTGGGTGGAGTTGACATAATATAGTAAGAAGGTCCTCTGCCACTGGTACATGCGCGCCCTCTGCTGGCCATGTGAATACACTCGGCCAACAAGAAGCTGTCACAGAGCAACGAATTTGCATTTTGCCTTCACTCCCAGAACAAGGAAGTCAGAAGGCTTAGGGCTGGGCATACAAAAAGAAATGAATGTTCCCCAGCCATAAAAGATGTCATGGTGGGGCACGCCCAGTCCAAGCATTATGCCACTTGAGGTAGTGCTAGTGAAGAGAGATGTCTGGCAGAACAGAACTGTGAAGGCTCATGAAGGCTCATGAAGATTCAACTGGAGTCAGCTTGGCATTTTAAACTTGGCATTAATCTCTTTTACACAGGAAAAGGATACCAGCTCTGTTCTTCCTAGGGAGCTAGACCTCTGTAATTAACATAGCAATTAGTCAGAGATTTCCTTAGCTACCTGAGAAGCCACCATACAAAGGCCAGAAACACTCAAGGAATAATACCACGTCGCAACTAGAGGCTTAGAGCTGAACTCGTGTCTCCTGCAAGAACAGTGTGTGCTCTTAACCACTGAGCCATCTCTCCAGCCCCAAATAAAAATAAATTTAATTAAAAATAAAAAGGTTCTGTCTGCCAAATGGCTTCATTTGAAGTTGTAGAACCAATGTTCCCCATAGAACTAAGGGAGTCGGTGCTACTGGACACTGGGTTAAGCTACAGAGTCTCCATGGGAGTATGAACAGAACCATAACATACACGGGGCCAACTAAGTTCATGTGCTATCAATTAAAACTAAACACGTTGCTAATTATTTCTTCCAAAATTCTATTTATATATACCTAAGTGTGTAGCTCTTGAGTATAGATTTTCAAGTTCTAATAAATGCCTGTATCTGTGCACCCCAAATTCCTACTAAGATATTGAATGGTATTGCTGTGACATCAGAAAGTCCCCATACTTTTTTTTCATGGGTTCATTTTGGCGGTGCTAAAGAACAGACCTAGAGCTGGCTAGGCAAGTGTCCTTCCACAGCCCTTCATAACTTTTAAGAAGATGTTTGAGAGAGGATGACAAATGTTTTGAAACTTCAATGTGTTTGCAGTACAGCGGTAAACATCTCGGGGAATTTACAGTTAGTGTTACATTAGAGGTGAACAGAGCTGCAGGTGCAGTCAGTGCCTTAAATAATAACCTGAAGTCACTAGAGCAAAACTGATTGTTGCACTCAAACTTCAGAGCGTCTCGGATGACGCAAAAGCCAATGTGTGCAGGCAGCTTAAGCAAAGCCCCTCCCCCTCCCTGCCTCTACTGACCTGCTCTCAGAAGGAACCCCACTCAGCCACTCCCATCTTGTTTGCCCATTGGGCTGGTTCCGAGGTCAGGGTGTTTTCTGCAATCTTTCTACTCCTCAGGCAAGTTAAATTCTCAACACCCGTAAGCCATTTCTCTTAACATCGCATTGGAAACCATTAGAAAATTGTTCTCTAACCATCTCTCATAAAATAATAAATTTATACTAACATGCTCCTCTTCCTGCAAGTTGCAGTTTCTAGCATTAGAACATGGAACTCAAGTGTTCTATCTGTGCTGCTCCTAGACATTGTGATGTCATTAGCATATCATTTTCATATTTTTTATTTTGTAAAATTTTAATCATATCCAAACAAATAGGAAAGTGATGAGTCTCCATATTCTCATCTCCAGCCCCAAATGGTCTTGATATCTTTAACTATGCCAGGTGAATTAATCTGTCCCTTCACTGACAGCTTTCTACTGGGTAGATCAACAGTTTTCCTGTAAACATTATTTCTTTTGGAAGCATTTATGTTTTAGGTGAGTATATAGGCCAATATAACTCAGGTTAGCACTGGGAGCAGGCTCCCACCTCTGAGCTTCTCCCAGCTTGAGACTTCTCCCTTATTTCTGACTATAAGGGAATATGTAGTACATGCAAATGCAAGTATTCATGTAATAATACTATTTGGTAATGAGTAATATTTGAGTTATCATAGAATATCCTTCTACCAGTTATAAAAAACTATTGCATTATTAATGTTTCTTTTTTGTATTTGTTTTTGACCCCAACAATTAGAACAAGAACTCAAGAAACACTGGAACCCAGAGGCAGGACCTGATGTGGAGGCCATGGAGGTGTGCTGCTTACTGGCTTGCTTCCCCTGGCTTGCTCAGCCTGCTTTCTTATAGCACCCAGGAAAATCACCAGCCTAGGGATGGCACCACCTACAATGGGCTGGGTCCTCCCTCATTGATCACTACTTTAATGCCTTATAGCAGAGGATGGCCTTGTTGGACATCAAAGAGAGAGAGGCCCTTGGTCCTGAGAAGACTCGATGCCCCAGTATAGGGGAATAAAGGACAGGGAAGTGGGAGTGGGTGGGTTGGTGAGCAGGGGGAGGGGGAAATGGGATAGGGTGTTTTCAGAGGGGAAACCAGGAAAGGAGATAACATCTGGAATGTAAATAAAGAAAATATCTAATAAAAAATGTCTTATAGTGCCGGGTGCGGTGGTGGCACACACCTGTAATCCCAGCACCTGGGAGGCAGAGGCACGTGGATTTCTGAGTTCCAGGCCAGCCTGTTCTACAGAATGAGTTCCAGGACAGCCAGAGCTACACAGAGAAATTCTGTCTCGAAAAACAAAAACAAAAAACAAAATAAAACAAAACAAAAAAATGTGTCATAGCTGGATCCTATAGAGACATTTCCTCAGCTGAATCTCTGATGATTCTAGCTTGTGTTAAATTGACACAAACCCAGCCAGTATAGTGTTAGACAGGTGAATTTCAGTTCTCCATAAACACATATAGAATTAGTCAGGATTTCTGTCTCTAGCAGATCAAAACTTAGTTTCTATAATTTGAGAGCACAGAAATGATAGAATTTCTGATATTAATGTCCCACTTATGTTAATCTCTCCTTACCTAGTATAGTACTGAGCCAGACAGACCATTCAAGGTAGATAATTGCTACAGCATGGCACAGACTACTTGATTCTCCTATAGCAATTGTACCCAGGGAAGCAAATATATAAATGTCCAATGTATGTCAGGACTACATTGTGTATATATATTGTATACATTGTATATATATTGACTACATTGTATATATATACATACATACAATGTATGTCAGGACACTGATGTGGGTGATAGTTATGATATATATGCTTATAAAATCCATCAACAAATATTCACCAAACTTGCTAGGGAGGCAGAGGCAGGTGAATCTCAGTGTGCTAAGGCCAGTGTGGTCTACATAAAGAACCCTAAGCCAACCCGGGCTGCATAGTGAGACCCAACCGCTGCTCCACCAGGAAAAAAAATGCCATCCAGCCTGGACCAATGAGATGGCTTCCCACCCTTCCTTCTATAGGCTGCACTACATGTTTAATGAAGACTCATGCCCACATGAACTCATAGACATTACATCTACAAGTCAGAAGTTCTGTGGTATTTGTTAGGGGAGTCAATATACATGGAAATGAGCCCAAGCTGGATTAAAGAAGGATTTTTGGCAGATCAAAGTTGGCTTTCGGCCAGGCAGTGGTGGTGCATGCCTTTGATCCCAGCACTTGGAAGGCAGAGGCAGGTGGACTTCAATCCCATCACTTAGGAGGCAGAGGCAGGTGGATTTCTGAGTTCTGAGGCCAGCCTGGTCTACAGAGTATGTTCTAGGACAACCAGGGCAACAGAGAAACCCTGTCTCAAAAAAAAAAAAAAAAAGAGAGAGAGAGAGAGAGAGACTACAACCCTGTCAGAAATCTGAGAACTAATATTACCTGAAAATATAAGGAGCACAAAACTTGGCTTCCAAAGCTCAGCCAATTTATAGAGACCGCTGATCACCCATGCATTAAGTTTTCTAAGTCCCAATTCTGGTAGGCCACATCCTCTGACTCAGGGAATGCAGAGTGGTATGAGCAGCACACAGTCCCACTGCACTTGCCCACCCAGAGTATCTACCACACAGACAAGTGTCTTCACAAACAGATGACATTTTCTCTTGAGAACAAAACCAAGCTCTGACAACCCTCAAATTTTGGATAATCTGTATTTTGTTTTTTACATTTCCAAAACCAGAATTACAGATGATAATACGGCTGCATATCTTAAATTAGCAATGTTTGATATACTTTTAACTAATAATCCATGTTTTTCCTTGTTACTAGACATTTTAGGATTTCTTTTCACAATCTCAACCACCTATACATAATTCTGTTTTGTCATAAATATATATACACCAAGAATTTATTTTGGCCAGGCAGTAGTGGCACATGCCTTTAATTCCAGCACTTGGGAGGCAGAGGCAGGCAGATTTCTGAGTTCAAGGCCAGCCTGGTTTACAGAGTGAGTTCCAGGACAGCCAGGGCTACACGGAGAAACCCTGTCTCGGAAAACAAAACAAAAAACAAAAAAAGAAAAAGAAAAAGAAAAAACAAAAAAGAACGACTTACAGGCATTGCAGATAATCCAACAATGGCTGTGACCTGAAAGTCACAGAATCCAACAGTTATTCAGTCCACAAGGCTGGGTGTCTCAGCTGGTCTTCAGTAGATGCTGGCTGGAGCCCGAGAGAAGTAGGCCTTAATGCCAGTGGAAGAATGGACGTGCTCACAGGTGCAGGCAAGCAGGCAAAGGGACAGTTTCCTTCTTCTTTGTCCTTATATAGTTTCCCAGCAGAAGGTGAAACCCAGATTAAAGGTGTGTCTTCCCCCTCAAGGTCTAGATTAAAGTTTGTCTCTTCCCACCTCAAAGGTCTAGATTAGAGGTGGATTCACCCACTTCAAACCAAGGCAAAAAGAAAAAACCCTCTCACTGGTGTGCCTTCTATTTCTGGATAGTAGTTCTTTACAGATGTAGTCAAGTTGAATATCTACCATGATTCCCATCTGTCTCTGTAATAACCTGTTCTGAAACTATTCTAGCAGTGAATGGTCAGGCCTAAACTGGCAAGCAACAGGCTCTCAGAGGCAGCTGTCTTGCGCTTAAAGTAAGGGGATTACTGGCTAGACAGAGATGTCACAGCTGCCTTTGGTTTGCAACAGCCTGCTTTACCTTCTACTGGAGGAAAGATGGTTTAAAGTTTTTAGTAAATAATATTTTTTAAAAATTCATAAGGCTGAGCCAGGCATAGTGGCGCACGCTTTTAATCTCAGCACTCAGGAGGCAGAGGCAGGTGGATTTCTGAGTTCGAGGCCAACCTGGTCTACAGAGTGAGTTCCAGGACAGCCAGGACTACACAGAGAAACCCTGTCTCAAAAAACCAAAAAAAAAAAAAAAAAAAAAAAAAAAATCATAAGGCCAGCCGGGCAGTGTTGGTGCATGCTTTTAATCCCAGCATTTAGGAGGCAGAGGCAGGCGGATCTCTGAGTTCAAGGTCAGCCTGGTCTACAAAGTGAGTTCCAGGACAGGCAGGGCTACACAGAGAAAAACCCTATCTCAAAAAACCAAAAAAAACCAAAACCAAAACCAAAACCAAAAAACAAAATAAAACAAACAAACAAATAAAAAAAAAAACAAAAAAATTCACAAGGCCTTTATTTGACAGCATTTGCTATTATTTTCTTAATTTTTTATATTAAAACATTTTGTAGCCAGGTGTAGTGGTGTGCACCTTCAATTCCAGCACTTGGGAGGCTGAAGCAGGCAGATCTTTGAGTTTGAGGCCAGCCTGGTCTACAGAGTGAGTTCTAAAACAACCAGGATTACACAGAGAAACCCTATCTCAAAACTCCTCCCCCCAAAAAACTCAAACAAAAGAATACATTTTACACTATTCTTTAATTTTTCTGTACCCCTTTCAAATTTCTTTATTTTACCAAATCTTGTTTTATTAATTTGTTTGTTTTGAGACAGGGTTTTTCTGTGTGTAGCCCTGGCTGTCCTGGAACTTGAAAGGATAGAAAATAATACAGCCTAACTCTAAAGACCCCAAGAAATCAGGAGTTTAAAATGCTATCTCCCTTTTGTTAGAAACTAGGTAAAAGGTCACATTCCAGAGCCCGCCCTTTGTTTAGACCTAGCAGAAAGGCCTTGAATAGGTGATCCTGGCCCCATAGGGTAACTGGAAATGGGCTAAGCTTATCTTCTGTAAACTTACACCATTACCCCTAAACAGGAGTTCATGCAGATGTAGACATTATAGGAAACTAATTGGTCCACTGAGCGTGGGCTCCAATAATTTAAACTGATTGGCCTAAAAACTATGGAGTGGTACAAATCAATTGGCTCGCATTTCACTGGCTCTCCATGCTAAGAAATGATTGGTTTGTGATTCGCGGGCTTTGTCGTAAGCTTATAAAAGCTGTCGCAATTTGGCACTGGGGGTCCATAGTCCTCTAACCCTGCATGGTGCACAGCTATGGAACCCAGAATTCTGGAATAAAGAAATCCTCATGCTATTGCATCGAGACCGTTTCTCACGAGTGATTTGGGTGTCGCCTTCCGGGGTGTGGGGTGCTGGGGCACCCTCGGTTTTGGGGGGTCTTACAGAACTCACTCTGTAGACCAGGCTGCCCTCGACCTCACAGAGACCCGCTCTGCCTCTCAGCACTTGGATTAAAAGTGTGCTCCACCACAGTCAGCTCCAGGCTTCTCTTCTATTCCTAAATCTTTGTATGTCTAAGCTGCCAACCTTGCTTAACAGTTTTAGCAATTAAAGATACCAAATAACTTTTAAAGGCATCCTGTGAGGAATGAGTAATTCTCAGGGCTGCTTACACAGCGCTTTCAAGCCAACCAATGGTAGTGATTCACTGCAATACAAAATAATTTCATTTTAAAATTTACATTTTGGGACTGGAGAGACAGCTCAACCATTAAAGGCTAGATTCACAACCAAAAAAATCAAATCAATATTTGTGGAGAGCTTTTGGGACCATTTCTATAGAAGCTTGGAAGGAATTTGACATTGGGCCAGGACAAGGAAGTAGGCTTCAGGCAGGAACCTGATTTGGGGCTGGAACAAAGAAGTAAGCTTCAGGCAAAAATATGATTTAGGGCTAGGGCCGGGAAGTAGGCGCAGATATCTTAGTAATCCTGATAAGCCCTTAGAAACACAGACTTCAGGACTTTGTTTAGTGCCTTGCTTATTCCTTGACTTTTTGTGTTTATTGTTTTGCTTGTTCCTTAACCTAGAACTGACCCTATTATCTGCATGTAATTAAAATGGTGTAAAAGCAGATTGGGAAAGAATAAACCCACCTCAGCCTCAGACTGGCTAGCGTCATGCTACAGTGTTGTCTAATTGTCCTTTTCTTTTTAGTCCCCAATCCTGCCCTGGAGAACCTGTTGACTGACTGAGCTGGCTTGGTCAGTACCCTGGGGGAGGCAGTCACACAGTGCCTGTGAACATAGGCATAAATAGCAAAGTGTGTGAGTTGAACTCGGTGCTATCCCTCACCGAATGGAACTTTAGCTGTGCTCCTTGTGTTCTCCTCGTCTCAGATGCCTCATCTGCAAATAAAGAACAATATTTTCCCACAGAGGGCTAAAATATAGTTTGGATTAGTCCTCGATTAAAACTGAATAATTAATTAGTCCAAATTAAAAACTGATAAATGATTTTGTTGTGGATTGCCCTGGTGCTGTTTGTAGTTTGATGCTAATTCCGCTTCCCATTGAGGGCTCAGGTGACTTCATGTGAACCTTCTTCCCATTTTAACTTGTAAACTAAAGGCTAGAGCTGGTGATTGGGCAGTGGAAGGGAAGGCGGGCTGAAAAGTTTTAGGGAGAAAGAGGAGAGGGAAGAGGGAGAGGACGACAGGTGGGGGAGGTGGAAGGAAAATGGAGCAGAAGCACATGGCCTGGAGAAATGGCAAGTTACAAGGGATCTCATAGCTGGGGAATAGTGCAGTGGTGGATCTGCCCAGTCTAGGCAGGCAGCTTGCATTCATATTAATTGAGTTATGTTTTCGTTGCACAGGCCTATTTGGGTTGGAGATTTGCTGCAACATGATTTTTTTTTAATTAATCATTTTGTTCATTTACATTTCAAATGATACCTCCCCTTTCCAGTTACCCCTCCACACCCCGCCCACTCATCCTCCCTCCCCTCCCCTCCCCTTTACCTCTGCAAGGGTGTCCCTCCACCCATTCAAGCACTCCAGCCTCAAGCCTCTCACCTCACCCACGATGGGGATGTCAAGCCTCTCTCCCCGCCCACTGATGTCAGATAAGGCCACCTTCTGCTACAAATGTGATTAATGACTCAGTACAGGGTGTGAAACTCAATAGATGTCTGTCTTCCACAAATACCATCAAGGAAAATCCCGGGCGTGTTTAAAGCCCGTTGTCAGTCACACGCGGTACACGGTACACGCCCAGCAGCTCCCAGCAACTCACCTGCTCAGAGCTCAGGTCAGTGGAGCAGACAGACGTTTTTGCCTGGTAGTCATTCTTTGTTATTGCTTTTGACTTAGATAAACGACTTGCTAACTATTGAGAACTATTTAAAGTGACAGTGAAAGACTGCCAGAAAATCTGCTTTTCAAAAAGAACTGGTAACACCTTTGAAAGTAATAAAAAAAAAAAAAATAGAAGCCAAATATAAGCAAGTCTATGAGCTCATCCACACTCACCTGCCAAGACTGGGACGTCTGTTCCAGGAGCAAACCGGTTTTGTTTGCTTCGCTCTGCTGAGTGCGTCTGAGTTTCGATTAATAAGGCAAAATATGCTGGGCAGTGTCCTAACAAATTACTTTTCCAACCAGGAAGGACTATGGGATTTCTGCCTCTACATTAGTGGCCTGTTCACAGACATTTAACAGTCTTTAATTAAAGATGTGACAGATTATTAAATAAATAACACATGTACTACTTTTAATAACACTTATAAGCAACAGGTTTAGTTTATAAAACAAATTTTTATTTACATATGTTGTAGCAGATTAATGTGGAGACTAATAAAACATGCAAAAATGAAGCAAAACTCTGCATTTTTAACTGAATATTTTTTAGAGGGTTGTGACTTTAATTTTAAGTTTAAACTTTAAAATCTGAGACACTAAAAGATCTAGTGAAGTAAATACAGGGTTAAAGTCAGACCATCAGACCCCGGGGGTTTGTATCCTTTGTGTATTTTCTAGCCTTGTGAAATTGCACAGTCATTTAATCTATTTCTTCGTCTATAACATAGGTACAGAATTAAGCTTGAAATGTTGCAAAAGTTCTATCACATGTGTGTGTATGTGTGTGTGTGTGAGAGACAGAGAGAAAAAGAGAGAGAGAGGATTACCAAGAATACTTCATAGATATAGAGGCAGTGAGTGAGAGGGGATAGTCCTCAATAATTTTAGCAATTACTTTGGATATTAATTCTGTAATGACTAACTCTCAAAATACAAGCAAGCCTTGGCTATTTCCCAATTGTTTTTATAAATAATCATAAAAATATGTATGTATATATGTATGTATTTATTTATTTAATATGCATTGGTTTTTGAGGATGTTAGATACCCTGGAAATGAAGTTGCAAACAGTTGTGAGCTACCATGTGGTTGCTGGGAATTGAACTCAGGATCTCTGGAAGAGCAGCCAATGCTGTTAACCACTGAACTATCTCTCCAGCCCTAAAAATATTTTTATAAATAGAAGAGATCATAGCCTGAAATTTTCCCTCATTTTATGGTTAAAAAAAATCTTCATAAAGTGTATTTATACTCAGGTGACTAAAAAGTTACGTATAGGAAACCATTATTTAAGAAGTAAGAATTTGCCTTTAATCCCAGCACTTGGGAGGCAGAGGCAGGCGGGCCAGCCTGGTCTACAGAGTAAGTTCCAGGACAGCCAGGGCTATACAGAGAAACCCTGTCTCGGAAAAACAAACAAACAAACAAACAAACCAAAAAAAAAAAAAAGAATTGGCAATTTATGTTCAATTTCCCAGGATTTGATGAAGACCCAGAAAATCTCCAGGATGGAAATTTTTTAAGATTTATTATATATTTACATATATACACTGTAGCTATCTTCAGACACTCCAGAAGAAGGAATCAGATCTCGTGGCTGCTGGGATTTGAACTCAGGAGCTTTGGAAGAGCAGTCAGTGCTCTTAACCGCTGAGCCATCTCTCCAGGATGAAACTCTTATCTTGGAAGAGAGGTTTGAGCCAGATTCTGTTGGGATACCTGCTGTGTCCGATGGATAATCTAAACGACAGGCAGATAGTAAGTGACCACCACTGGGGCCTTCCTTCTCCATGGTAACAAGAAGCAGCAGACCCCAGTAAGAACTGAGTTTCCCTTCACCCTCTCTCTGGGGATTCCCTTCTCACTCCTAGGTGCACCTGAGGGCTGAGCAAAATGTCTGGTTGTAGGGCAAGCCTGAGGACCTGAGTTCGATCCCGGGATCCCTAAGGTGGGGGAAGAAAACCTATTTCTGAGTGTTGTCTTCGGACCTTGCCGTGTCACGAGAGTGCCTGGACGCACATCATGAGCACACATATACAGTAATGACGTTTAAAAAGTCGTCTTCCGGCCCTGTCCCCCCTTTCCGAGGTCCCCTCATGAGGGTGACCGCTTGCAACTCTGGGTCCACGCAGCAATCAACCCAGCGATAAACGCCGGTACGTGGAAAATGCGAAGAGCCTCGCCGCACATCCACAGCCCAGAGTCAGCGTGGCAGGGTGCGGAGAGCAGGAGCGTTTTATCTGCTAATGTCAACCCGCCTCGGGCCGCTACCCGTGGCGCGCCGAGTCCGCACGGAGCTACTGCGGAGGCTGAGGCGGTCGGGGCTGGCGTTCCAGACCCTAGGCAGCACAGAAGGCCCCGTCAAACCAGCAACTGAATCACAGCCTCAGGAACCCCGGCGACTCTCAGCTACGCCACTCACCTGCTAGCTTCAGGAGATGCCGCAGCACGCCTGCGCACGCCGCCACGCCCACCCCACGTCAGTCAGGCCACTGGCCACGCCTACTTTCAGAAACACAGACCTTTCCAACCCCGCCCTCTTCCATCGGTCAGGCCATTGGCCCCGCCCTCTCCCAGTCAGTCAAGCCTGGGCCCCTGCTCAGCTCTTTCAGCGCCCCGCCCACCCGCCACACCCTCTTTCAGTCGGGCTGGCCGCTGGCCCCGCCCACCTCCCGACACCGCCCCGCCCCTCCGGGCGGTCCTCGCTCCTTCGCCGGGGGGCCTCGCCTCAGCCTCCGTTTCGCCTCCCGGCCCGGGCGTCGCTGTGCGGGCTGCGAAGCTCCCGCGACCCAGAAGCACTCGGGCGCGGGCGGAGCGGTGGGGCAGTGTAGCTGCGCCATGGCCGCGTCGGCGTGGTGCTGCCTGCGCTGCTGCAGGGACGGCGGGACTGGCCACATTCCTCTCAAGGAGATGCCGGCCGTACAGTTGGACACGCAACACATGGGTAAGGGCCTCCCGGCTGGACCCAACGGCCCGCTGAGGGCCGAGGGAAGTGGGGCGGGGACCACGTGACCACGCAGTCCCCGGTGGCCTCGCTGGCCTCGGCCATCGGGCATGGGCAGTGGCAGCGTCCGTCCGAGGGCTGTAGACTCCATCTCCCAGAGAGGAGTCAGGTGTTCCCAGGTGAGGAAAGCGGGGGCGCCCGCCATCGGTGCCCGGGTGTCGAGTGTCACCCACTGTTCGCCGAATCCTGTCTTCAGCACTATCAAATATAAGCTGAAGCATGTTCTGGGGGAGTCATTTTCCCCTCAGTTCCTGAAGCCAAAACAAGGCCGGTTACAGAAGCCCGGAGAAGTACCTCAGGTCGTAACATGCTACTTCCACTGAAATCTCCATTGCTGGACTCCTTAGTCACTGTTGGGAGCGCTGTAATTTTATCTGACTCGCCATCAGGTCAAGCGATTGCAAAACAGAACAGTGCTCCTTCACAGCCATGTTTTTTTTCCAGTTCCCAATGGCTTAATAATTAATTTAATAATAATTTCTCATCCAACATTCTTCCCCCTCTGTAGCATCTTTTCCCACATACTATTACTTAAGTTTTTAGATCTCCCCCCCCCACAATATAGTTCCAAGCTTCTGGAATATTGTCCAGTCAGATTTCCCAGAATAATTACTTAAGTTAGAGTACTGTCTTTTTGTGTATTAGTCCAATAAACTAATACATTTTTGATTCCCTCATTGTCTAAAAGACTGTGTTTTTAAGTAACACAAGCATCCTTTTTTTTTTTTTAAGGTTTATATGAGTATGCTGTAGCTGTCGTCAGACACAACAGAAGAGGGCATTGGATCCCATTAAAGATGATTGTGAGCCTCTATGTGGGTGATGGGAATTGAACTCAGGACCTCTGGAAGAACAGTCTCTCTTAACTGCTGAGACATCTTTCCAGCCCCACACAAGTATTCTTAATATTTACAGCAAAACTCTCTTCTGCCCAGATAATCTACAAATCTGGAAACATTGCCCATTATATTTTCTATTGCACTCCTATATGCAGTCATTGTTTACTATGGTGTTCAGTGCCAACACAAATTTACAGTCTCTAGTGTAGTACAGACTTACTGAGGTACTAAATACCTTACAACCTTTATCCATCACTACAGACAGTGGATATTCAGATCTTGTACTTTCTCTCAGGAAACATTTCTATTTAATTTACTCAATGAATATGAATTTTAGGAGGCAAGATGCTGTATTAAGGGCTGGGATAAGAGTACAGGACTGTAGTGACATTTACGCCCCCACTGTGCTGTCTGTTCCTTATTACTGGCCTTTGTTGTCTTTTCGGAAGAACCAAGCAATCTATTGTATCATTGACGTTTCCCTTCCTCCTGTGCTGTCCAGCACCCTCAGGTGCTGAGTGACAGACAGTGATACCAGCTCTCAATTTCTTCCCTTCCATGGAACTTTTTTCTTAACCTGTTTTACAGTAAATTGAAATTATCCTCAAACACAGAAAAGCTTGATGTGAGAATCACAATAAAGAGGAAGAGAAGTATTGAGCTAGAAGAATGATTCAAATGCAGACTGATCTTAAATTGAAAACATGGGAACCACAGCACTTATGTTTAGCCTTGGGGAAATTATGTAACCTAAAGAATAGAGTTGGGTTTTTTGCTTGTTTTATACTAGTTTCGTATTGGTTCATTTTGTTGGTTTCTTGGTTGTCGTTTGGTTATTAAAGGGGAGTAGTCTCTCCTATTGCTCAGATTGTCTTCGATTCGGGGGCTCAAGCCACCCTGCCACCTCAGCCTTCCACATGACTACAGGTGTGTGCCACCATGCCCAGCTTGCTTTTTCACTTTCTTTCCTTTTTTTAAATCTAAAGAATGATGTTGCACTACTTAAAACCATTTTGAAGTTTTAAAAATATTTTTTGGATTCGTATAATTGTAAATTGGTATTTTTGGAACAAATAACTTTCAAGGTAGTTATTTTGAAAGGGATATACTCATCCTGCTTGTGCTTTGTTACTGTTATTTATTTAATTTTGGCAACTTGATACAAGCTAGCGTTACCTGGCAAGAAGGTTGTCAGTTGAGAAAATGCCTCCATCCAGGTTACCTGTAGGCAAGTTTGTAGAGTTGTTGTTTTTTTTTTTTTAGCTAATGATTGTTGTGGTTGGGCCCAGCCCGTGGCAGGTTGTCCCGAGTTGCGTACAAAAGCAGGTTAAGCAAACCAGGAGGAGCAGGCCAGTAAGCAGAGTTCCTCCATGGCCTCTGCTTCAATTTCTGCCTCTAGGTTCCTGCTTTAAGGATCTGCCTATTTTCCTTCTATATAGATTGTGATGTGGGATTGTAAGGGAAAGGAACTATTTCTTCCCTGAGTTGCTTTGGTCATAGTGTTTTATCATAGCAATAGAAATCTAAGACACTATTTATTTGGAAATTTCTAATGTTTATTAACACACATTTATGGCTGTGTTTATATAATTGTCTCTCTGTACTCAAATCTGATTTAACTTTTCAAAGTAGTACCAGTTATTAGTAAAACTATATGAGCTACTTAGGCCCAAATACAGAATATCATTGTACTAAAGAGAAGTAAGCTTGAAGTTATTCTCTATTGATCCACAAACACCCTGGAATGGTCTCTGGAATATACGCCTGTCTGCATTAACTGTCTCAGTAAGGAAACACATCAAAGTAAGAGGGAATGGTATGTTTAGAGTTGCTTCTGAAGTTCCAACTCACCAAACAGCCTAGTTGTTTTGAAAATTTTTTCATATTTCCATTAACTTCATGCCATAGGACGAGAGGAAAAGCAGTAAATGATTATAGAGGCAGGGTGTGTGTGGAAGACCAGTTCAGAAAAAGAAAGTATCCCATGCATAACCCATGGAAATATATTTCACTGAAGACCTTTTCAATTTCAAGTATTATAAATTACAACTCAGAATTGTTTGCATGATGGAGGAATTTTATTCTTGTGACACAATGTACAAAGGCAGCACTGGCTTCAAGAAGGCTAGTTGCCATGACCATTGGCAGAAACTGGCTACTTTTTCTTTTCTTTTTATTTTTTATTGCAAGTGGGGGCAGTTCAAGACAGGGTTTCTCTTGTGTTATAGCCTTGGCTGTCCTGGAACTCTTCTTTGTAGACCAGTCTGGCCTCAAACTCAAAGAGATCTTCCTGCCTCTGTCTTCCAACTACTGGGACAAAAGGCATGTGCCACCATGCCCAGCTACTTTTTCTTATACTGTCCAACAAGAACAAAAGTGTCTTCAGTTGTTCTCTGCAAAAGTCCTGACACTTTCCCTGATTATTGTTTGCTAGGTCACATAAAGGCTCCTGATTTAATCAATGTGACCACAAAATATGAAGTGTACTTGCTGACTTAACTCACATCCAATACTGAAGCCTAAGACTGAGTCCTCAGAATTCTTGGATTTCAAGAGGGAAGTCTGTCCTTAAAGAAAAGCAGACGCTACTTGTTTGCTACAAAGTGCTTAGCACAGCTTATTTATTCATTCCTATGTAAGTTATTTACTAAGCACAAGCATTATACTGTCTTTGACATCAAAGAAGACACTCTTTATTTTATATGGAGGTAGTCAGATACAGATCATTTATAAAATTTATTGCAATCATTTAGTGGTTTTGTTTTCATTTTAAAATTGCATTTATTTATTTATTGCATATATGTATATGTTTAGGAACAGATGTGGAGCTAGAGGATTACTTGTACTTGATATTCTCCTACCTCTGCTTCTTGAGCATATCCTACTAGTATGGTCCACCATAATCAGCTGAGGCTAACTTGTAAGAAGTAGTTCTCTCCTTCCAATTTGTGGAAGGTTGTTAGACTTGGTGGCAAATGCCTGAAACTGCTGAATCATCTCTCCAGCTCAGAAATTGCGTGTGTGTGTGTGTGTGTGTGTGTGTGTGTGTGTGTGTGTGTGTGTGTGTGTTAGAAGACTACTTATTACCATATGTGTTCCAGGGATCAAATTCTGGTCTTCTGAGGCTTTGTGGCAGGTGCCAGCCCTTAACATTTTTAATTAAACAGACAAATAAAAAAATGCATTTACCTTGACAGTGTATAGTCTTAAAACAACCAATTTAAGTAGGAACCCAGCCTTTTATTACTATTGTCAAGTTTTATGTAGGCCCCTCTGGAGGAGTGCCACCTAGTCCTAAAACTTGTATCTGCTTGGTTTATGGTTTTATTGCCAGGGAGGAGATAATAATGGCCATAGACTTTGGAAGTCACATGTTTTAGTGTTAAAAGATTTTCTTACATAGAAGAATTGTGCTTGCTGAGCAGTGGTGGCGCATGCCTTTAATCCCAGCACTTGGGAGGCAGAGGCAGGTGGATTTCTGAGTTCGAGGACAGCCAGGGCTATACGGAAACACCCTGTCTCGAAATCAAATCAAAACAAAACAAAACAAAAAAACAAAAAAAACAAAAAAAGGAATTGTGCTCTATTCGTGATCTCTGATGTACTTGATTTCCTACCCCAAAATTCAGAAACAAAGTACTAATAGGTTCGCATTTCAAAAGCAGTATTTTTCTTGCTGTTGAATATGAAGTTGTTTGAGATGAAACTAAACTTTTCTATGAAAATAAAGTGTGGCTAATGATGTTAAGATCTTATTGATAGTGAGGCATTGTAGTACATATCTGGAATCCCATTTAGGAGAGTGAGAAAGGAAAAATCAAAAGGTTGAAACTAGTACAGGCAGTACAGAGAGACCCTGTCTCATAACTAACTAACAAACTTGCTTATATTTTTGCCATGTGACTAGTAGAGGTTCTCTTAGTGAACATGTAACAATCCTAAAACCAGGTTTTTCAGTGTCAGCCATTTCAACATGAAGCTGTTCCTTCCCATCATTGAGTTATTCACTCCTTTGCTCTTACTTGACAACTCCAGTGTGAGCTGTAGTAAGTATAAGACTATTGGTAATGGCTTCTACTTAGTAGATGCTCGACTGTCTTTTAATAGATTGTCTTAAGTCATTTGGTTGGAATTGAAAATTGTACCAGTATATTAAGTTTTTATGGCTTGTATTAAATGAAAATTGTTAGATTATCTCATCTGTTTATTGGTTAAAAATTAAATGAGTTAGTCTCCTTCTATCCTATAAATGTTTTTGTTTATATTTTATTTATGTCATATGCATTTATGAGGACACACATGTGCTATGACTTGTGTGTCAAGTCAGGAACAACTTCTGGGAGTCAGATCAAAAACTTAAGTGGTCATTAGGCTTGGTGCAAGTTCCTTTTCCAGATAAACCATTTCACTGACGCCCTGGCAAATAATTTAAATACTCAGCTTAGTTTAGTTTATTTGAAACAACTTAATTGAAAAAGACTTGTTACAAATGAATATTATGTACAAATGGATATTATGTACAAGTACTCTTTAAAAAGTGGAAAATGAAGTATTTAAAATAATCTATCAATATTCCTTAAATTTAAAAAGACTAATAATATTCCCGGTTTGTTGTTATAGTTGTTGTTGACTGAATTAGTGAACAGGCCTGGGGCACTGGCTTAGTGGATAAAGTGCTTGCTGTGTGATGACCCATGCCTTGTTCCCTAGCACCCACACAAAACTGGACATGACAGTACATTTCTGTAACTGAGGCACTAATAGGACAAAACAAGAAGATCTAAGCGGCTCTCTGGCCAGCCAGTCTAACCAGTCAGTCAGCGACCTCCAGGTTCCAGCTCAGAAAGAAGACAGCTGATATTGACCCTGGCAACCACACCTGTTTACTTGCTCTCCCTCCCCCTGTTACACATACATGGCTAGCACACAACTGTGATTGTGGTATTTGTGTTTTGTTTAGGAACAGATGTTGTCATAGTGAAAAACGGAAGAAGAATCTGTGGCACCGGAGGTTGTTTAGCCAGCGCACCCTTACATCAGAACAAAAGCTACTTTGAGTTCAAAATCCAGTCTACCGGTTAGTATGATTACACCTAACTATTAAATGTCAGTTATTTTGAATATTAACAATAATTTTGAATATGAAACAAATTTTAGAAGATGGTTAAGAAAAGTCCCAAACTATGTATACAGGGCCCGGTCTTCCACTCTTGTGATTCAAGTTAAATCAATCAGTTTGCTAAATTAGGTTTCATTTTCTCTTCTATGGAATAGTAATTTTAGGAGCTACACCGTCTGCAGTAGGAGTTGTGTGTATGACAGTGTTTTAAGACAAGACATGCTGAGCAGATATAAGATACTAACATCATTTAAGGTTCTAGAGCCACCTTCTATGTTAGACCTGTAAAGCATTTTAACTCTTGCTATATTTCATGTTAGGATAAAGAATAATCTTATGATTTGAGCTTTCCCCTTAACACGTTTTTTAAGTTTTTAAAAAAGATTTATTTATTTATTTATTTTACATATATGAGTACACTGTAGCTGTCTTCAGACACACCAAAAGAGTGCATGGGATCCCATTACAGATGGTTTTGAGCCACCATGAGGTTGCTTGGAATTGAACTCAGGACCTCTGGAAGAACAATCAGTGATCTTAACCACTGAGCCATCTCTACAGCCCTACCCCTTAACTTTTTACCAAGATACCCTGGTTGTTTGCTTTTTGAAGCAGTCATCAGATATAGAATTCTGGAAGAAATCTGAGGTGTGTACCTATGCTAGTTGCTATAACAAAGTAATGTCAGTACTTGGGAGCCAGAGGGTAGCAGATCTCTGTAAGTTTAAGACCACCTGACCTGCCTACTGAGTTCTATACACATACAGTGAGCCATACACAGTGAGATGGTGAGTGCTTCTGTGGTTTCCTAACCTCGGTTAGGCATGAAATCTTGGGAGGATACTGGTGTTGCAAAGTCCCCCACTTCATGAGAGCCAAGAAACAGTAATGACCCAGAAGAGCCTGGGGACAAGATAAACTCTGCAAAGGCATACTCCCAGTAACTTCCTTCCTCCAAACAAGTCCCAATTCCTATTTTTATACCACCTTCTAATAATGCCATCATACTATGACTACACAAAGGACTATCTTCCTCATGAAAGCAGAATCCTCGTGGTACAGAGTCACTCTGTGTGATTAAATCCATCAGCAGGGCTCTACATAGCCCTTTGGGAGGGACACTTCACAGCCAAACTTTTTTTTTTTCAATTTTAGGGAGTTTCTTGAATTATATGGCAAATCTGTATGACTATTAGGATCATAACTTGTAGCAGTATTATATATGGTCAGATATGTGGGGTTTGGTTTGTTTTTAATAAAAGCCATATTATAAAGAGATCTCCGGTGAAATCTTCATGAATGATATAACTACAGGGTAAAAAGACTATAGTAAAGAGAATCTCACTGTTCAGACAATACAGTACTTCTGTGACTGGTTCCCTATAGTAGTTTATACTGATTTTCTTAAGTGTGTGGCATAAGTCCAAGTCTGTCCACAGTGTTATTGTAAATTACTTCATTGGCTGTAGACTGTCCCAATTACTCTTGTCTCCCCAATATATACTTGATTCTTAAAAGAAGCAAAGGTTCGAGTTTTCAGAATTAGATGTGGATTTTTCTGTGAGGGACACTGTTTACAGTGCCATCCCTAGGACAGATGGAATGTTGGAGTGTTCATTCTGTATTGGAAGTTAGAGGTGGTTGCACACAGTTCTTTAGGAATGGAGACTGCAGAACCCTGTTTGTAAATGTTATGAAGTTAGTAATGCCACCTGCTGTCATTCTCATACTTGCCTCTTTTGGGGAGATAAACTATAAGGTCAAAGAATTTCAGACATCAAGATAGTCAACTCCAAACATGCATATAACTTTCTGATGGGATCAGTTAATTCTGAAAAAGTATTACCAGCATGGAAGTTCAAACCTTCCATGCACAGTATTTCTTCTGATTTTAATAAAAGCAAAGGTCCAAGACTCTAGATAATTTATTTGTCTGGGCAAGAGAATGCCTGCTTTTAGAGATATAATCTGCTGAAAGTACTTACCCAGCATGTGAGAGGTACTGGATTTAGATCCCCAGCAATTATTTTATATCTTATTCATGTTCAACCTTTGTGTTGTTGTTCATAAGATATTATTTCTTGGGGCTGGAGAGATGGCTCAGTGGTTAAGAGCACTGACTGCTCTTCCAGAGGTCCTGAGTTCAAATCTCAGCAACCACATGGTGGCTGACAACCGTCTGTAATAGAATCCAATGCCCTCTTCTGGTGCGTTGGAAGATAGCCACAGTGTACTTGTATATAATAAATAAATAAATCTTTTTTTAAAAAAATTATTACTTGTTACTCATAAATATAATAGAACACAGAAAGAGAGAGAGAATATGAGTGAATGTGTTTTGCTGTCACCCAAGGCCAAGACTACCACAAGGTTATACTTATATCTCTAACCCTATAGTGCTAAGAACAAAAATCAAATAAAACAAAGAAACTTTAAGAGAAAATAGTAATAGCCAGTGGCTTTTGAATATTCAGTGTGTGCTTTACTCAATCATTTAAAAACATTCTTAACCTATCCTAAGTGCTGTGTTTGGGTAGTCCTGTATCTTTTCCACACTTGATCTTAGCCAAAAGGCCGAGAAGCGATACCTGTATCTTTTCCTAACCTTGTGTCTTAGTTATTATTCTGTTGCTGTGAAGAGACACCATGACCAAGGTAACTTTAAAAGTAGGTATTTAATTGGGGGCTTGCTTACAATTTCAGAGAGTGAGCATCATGGAGGGGAGCATGGTGGCTGGCAGGCATGGTGCTGGAACAGTACATGAGAGCTAACATCTTAATCATAAGAGGCAGGGAGAGGGGGAAGGGGAGGAGGAGAGAGAAGGAGAGAGGGAGAGAGAGAGACAGAGAGAGAGAGACAGAGACAGACAGACAGACTTGATGTGTACTTTTGAAAACTCAAAGCATGCCCTTACCCTCAGTGACATACCTCACCAATTACAGACCAGGCGATCAAATATTGGGGCCATTCTTATTCAAACCACCATACCTTATAAATACTATTAGACCCAACACATGAGGAAACAGAGAAGTTAAGTACTTTGTCCAAGATAACAAAACTGTGATTGTTTAAACCCCAGCAATACAACTCTTACCTCCCAGTTTCTCTATAGAAAACATTGTATACTTTGCAGGTTACTTCAAAAACTTTGTTATTATTATATGTGTATAAGATTCTGGTGGGGATGTGAAAATCAGAGGTTAGCCTTATATAATTGGTGGCTCTGTCCTCTTTCCACTTTGACTTGGGTTCTGAAGTACAAACTCAGGATTTCAGGTTTGTCCCTTTATCTGCCGAGCCATCTGACTGGCCCTGCAACCTACCTTTGAAAAATAGTCTTCAAAGCCAAAGCAAGCAACAGTGGTATATGTCCTTAATCCCAGCACTGAGGGGACCCAGGCAGGCAGATCTCTGAACTCAAGGCTAATCTGGTCTATATACTGTATATATAGTGAGTTCCAAGTCCAAGCTAGCCAGAGCTGCACAGTGAGACATGACTGGAAAAGGAAGGAAAGAGAAAAAGAAAAGCAGTTGATACTCCCTTTTAAAAGAAATCTTTTATATTTGTGTTCTTTAGATTTATGATATATTTAAACTGTTGTATTTTTAGGAATCTGGGGTATAGGTGTTGCAACTCAGAAAGTTAACTTGAACCAGATTCCTCTTGGTCGTGACATGCATAGCCTGGTGATGAGAAATGATGGAGCCCTGTACCACAACAACGAAGAGAAAAACAGGCTGCCGGCAAACAGCCTTCCTCAGGAGGGAGATGTAGTGGTGAGTCTCCTGGGAGATTTGCTGCCACTGTAAATTATTAAACTTGAGCTGTTTAGTGTAGGCATGGTTTGCATTGCAGGTTGTGACTTTTATTCCAAAGCCCTGGGATTGGTTCTAATGAAGTGGTATCATTTTCAGAGAGAATGCTGCTGAATATTGCTGCCTCCCTTCCCTGCTCTGTCCTGCTGGCGTTTCCTGCAGACCAGGACATAAGGATGACTGATTCTGTATTTCCATGTAGCAAGACTATTTTTATGTTGACTGCTAAACAGTATACTACTATCACAGAGAAACCTTCTAAGCATATTAGAGGATATTAGGTATTTTTGAGGCCAGAGATCTCTCAAAGTATTTCATATTTATTGTTAGGAACATATTAGAAATTATAGCATTCTATTGCAAGTGTTGATCTTTGTTAAATCCAATCTTATTAAATGCCTCTACTTTCAGAACCCTTCAAAGAATTGGGCTCAAAACTCAACAGGGTTAGAACAGAGCATGGTGACACATGCTTTTAATACCAGCACTATGAAGACAGAGACAGGGGCATCTCTATGAGTTTGAGGGCAGCCTAGTCTATATAGTGAGTTCCAGACCAAAGGTGCACAGTGAAACCTTGTCCAAAAAAAAAAAAAATCTCAAAGCTTGCTTATGAAAGTTGTTTTTTTTTTTTTAAACTTGTTGGTGCAGGTAGTTTTAGTAAGTTCCAGGATAGCAGCAAGATCCTGTTTTAAAAGAGGAACAAAAAGGTTAGTTGCCAAAGAAAAAGACAAAAGGCATAAACTATTGTAAAATCTGCTTTTCCTTTTTTAAGTAGTTGTATGCTGGTTAGTTTTTGTTGTTTTGTCAACTTGACACAAGTGTGGGTCACCTGGGAAGAGGAAACCTCAACTGAAAAAAACCACTTCTGTCAGATAAGTTTGTAGACTAGTCTGTGGGGCATTTTCTTGATTAATGATCCGTATGTAAGGGTCCATCCAACCCACCGTGGGTGATGGTGCCCCAGCACAAGTGCTCCTGGGCCATATGAGAATACACGCTGAGTGAGCACGGAGAACAAGCTGGTTAGCACCACTCCTCCTGCTTCAGCTCCTGCCTCGAGGTTCCTGCCCTGACGTCCCCTTATGGATGAAGTGTAAACTGTCAGACAAAATAAACCCTTTCCTCCTCAAGTTGCTTTGGTCATGGTGTTTATCAGACCAATAAAAAGCAAACTAAGACTACTTAGGTCATTGCTAGATATCCATAATATGGCACACCCTTATATAAATAATTTCTTGGGCAGTCTCACTAACAGGCCTGAAATTCACTATGTACAACAGGCTAACCTAGAAATCACAAAGGTCCACCTGCTCTGCCTTTTGAGTACTGGCATCAAAGAAGTGTGCCACCATGCCCAGCTAACTGATTATTTTCTTTTCTTTTTTTTATTTTAAAGATTTATATAGTTATTATATGTAAATACACCATAGCTATCTTCAGAGACTCCAGAAGAGGGAGTCAGATCTCATTACAGTTCTTATTACAGATGGTTGTGAGCCACCATGTGGTTGCTGGGAATTGAACTCAGGACCTTCGGAAGAGCAGTCAGTGCTCTTAACTGCTGAGCCATCCCTCCAGCCCCTGATTATTTCTTAAAAGAGACTTTTGCTGTCATGTTGAGGCTGTCAACTTATTTATTTTTGTTTTGGTTTTTTGGATTTGGTTTTTTTTTGAGACAGGGTTTCTCTGTATAGCCCTGGCTGTCCTGGAACTCACTCTGTAGACCAGGCTGGCCTTGGACTCAGAAATCCGCCTGCCTCTGGCTCCCAGAGTGCTGGGATTACAGGCGTGCGCCATCACTACCCGGCTGACTTTGTCAACTTATTTATAATGTAAGATGAAATGGAAACAGATGTTTCCTTCATTGTAATACTGACCTTATGCATATTTTCTCACTCCTTGAGATGACTGATACCACAAGTTGACAAAGCTAAGAATGTCACCTTTGGTCTGTCACTATTATTAAATTAGACTTTAAGTTTTTATGCCCATTCTGATAGTTTTTTTTTTAAAGACCTAAAATGTTATGTATAAGCAGAATCAAGAAAGCTGACCATATCATCTTCCTGATCTGAACACTTGCAGATAAATGTTGTAAAGCTATCAGCAGTGGCAGCAGGAGGAGCTGACTATAAGACAGGAAACTATCCTTGTATTTTATGGTGTGGCTGTGGCAGACTCAAGGTTTTTACATCATGTAAGAGGCATGCTAGCTTGGAACACTACTTGAACTGAACTTGACTGGAGGAGGTGGGGATTCTTATACCCTTCCAAGTTTTTTTAGTTTTGTTATCCTGATAGATGCCCCATTTATAACTTATCTTGCAGTGGATTATGGTGCCACAGGTGGTGAAGGGAGCCTGGACTCAAGTCCCATAAAGAGGATCACATACATTCTTTTTCATGTAATTATGTTTTGATTTTTTTTAAAAAAAAATGAAAACAGGCCTCTTTACTAAAGATGCAACAAGTGCATTTTTAGTTCTTTTAAACTAAAATGAAACAGAAGCGATCACTAAGGCATTGTTTAGGCTAGGATTGATAGTTCACTCCTGTAATCACAGCACTGGAGAGGCAGAAATAAGAGGATCACCTCAAATTCAAGGCCAGCCTGAGCTCTGTATACTGAGTTCCAGCCCAGCCAGGGCTATTTGGTGAGACTATGCCTCTTATCAGTCATTCAGTGTTTATTTATTGGGAGAGGACCTTATGTAGCCCAGGCTGGCCACAGACTTGCTAAGTAGCTGTATAGGATGACCTTTAGCTTCTGGGGTCCTGCCTTTCCCCAGTCCTAGACTTACAGGCATACTACTACTTTCCTGTTCCAGTGGTGCTGGGGATCGAACTCAGAGCTTTGGGCATGCTGGAAGGCACTGCCAACTGAGCTCCCTTTCCAGGCCCTGAGCCATCGTTAAACTTGAGCTTGCTAACACTTGAGAAATCCTTTATAGCCTTCACACATGGGCTTTCCTGAACCCTTGCTGAGAAGGGGATGGAGGCTGAGTGATGCTTATGAAGTGCTTACAAAGCACCTGAGTCCATTGTTACAGTTGACCCACATCCAGGGAGACCCAGAGAAGCAGTCTGCTACTTGTTGGTTTCTGTTTGTTTGTTTGCTTGTTTGTGGTTTATCATTTGGAAGAGCTCTCTAGCTTCTATTTATTCTTTCTTTTTAAAAATGACTTATTGTGCTGTGTCTCACATATACTAGGCTGCCTCCCCCAGCCCATCATGTTTCTAGTATTCATTCTTCAAAGAGAAAGACCTGGCTTTGTACTAGTTAGTAACTGTAGGTCTGAAATGCTTGGAACTAGGAAAAGTTTCCAGCCTCAGGTTTTTGTTTGATGTTGAAATTTTTATATATCTATCTGTCTGTCTGTCTGTCTGTCTATCTATCTAAATCTATATAGATATAGATATAGATTTAGATATATACATACAGTAGATTTCTTGATTCGGTGGGACCCAAGGAAGGGTAAGTTTGGAATCCACCTACATAGCACAGCTGGGAGACAATTTTTACTATAACATTTTGTTTGTGGGTGTTTTTCTTGCCTGTATATGCACATATACATGCCTGATACCTGTAGAAGCCAGAAGAAGGCTTCAGATCCCCTCGTCTTGGGAGTTAGAACTGCAAGTGGGATGGAGGAGCGAACCTCTGCAAGAACTGCCAGGGTGACTGTGAGCATCTCTGCAGTGTAAGGTTTTTAGAACTTTATTTACATTGTACTATGGAATGCCTCACATGCCAAGTGGTACTAGTGGCTATCAGAGGACACCTCAGGTTTTCTCTCCTTCTACTATTTGGCTCCAGGATCAGATTCAGGCTTTGTGGCAAGCATATTTCCCTTGCTGCACCATTTTGCTGACCCAGTTTGCACAGTGTTTTTAATGTGTCTTTATTTTGACTGTGACCTATCATACAGGATCAGTTTTGGAATTTTCTACGTGGAGTATAATAGTGTAGTCTAAGTGCTCAGAAAGTTTCAGGTTTTGGAGCATTTCATTTTTTTTTAAGATTTATTTACTATATATAAGCACACTGTCACTGTCTTCAGACACCAGAAGAGGGTATCAGATCTCATTACAGATGGTTGTGAGCCACCATGTGGTTGCTGGAATTTGAATTTAGGACCTCTGGAAGAGCAGTCAGTGCTCTTAACCGCTGAGCCATCTCTCCAGCCCAGCATTTCGTATTTTAAACCAGGGATTCCAACCTGCCTGTACAAAATTTTAAAAGAAAGCAGAATATGGCGTGATGAGTAAAAGTGTTCTGAAGCCAACTTATGGCTTCAGTTCTGCCACGTTCTAGCTCTGTAGCCTTAGTTAAATTACTTAGCCTTTCTGTGCTTCGGCTGCCTCGTCTGCTAGGTGACTCTAACTGTCTTGTTACATGAAATGACTATGAAATGCCTAGAATAATGCTTCACTGCAGGCTGTCTCAGGTGACTTTTGCACTGTAATAATATGACTCATGTCATTTTTTAGACGTCATTAGTGTGTACAATATGTTTTTATTCTTTTTTTAAAATTTTAGTGTTTTAGGCTATTCTTTTTAACTTGGTATTCACCATCATTCATATTAAATTGTAGATACTGGTTTTACTTGAGACAAGGGTAAAAAGAGAAATGTATCATTTCTTAGAACTGACTGTCTACAGATAACTTTGTGGGTAAGAGCGCTTGTTCTTCCAGAGACCCGAATTCAGTTCCGGGTACCCATATTGGATGGCTCACAATTGCCTGTAACTCTAGCCCCAGGGAATTCAGCACCAGTTTCTGGCTTCCTTGGATGCCTGCCTGCATGTGCACATTCATAACCAGATACAAAAATAATAAAAAGATTTTAAGTTAGAAAATGACTAAAGTATTTTTAAAATAAAAAATAACATATATCAGTTCATCTCTTCATAACTTGACAAAGTTAGTCACCCCTGATGGGGAACAGTGTTTTCTGCATCAGATAAAAGTCTAAAGAAAGACCAGAGTTTTTTATGAGTTTAAAAGGGTCTTCATGTTATATTTACTCTAACTATTTAAATAATAAAACCCAAGTTATCCAGATATAATACTATAATTTAAACTCTTATCTTTGTTTTACCTCTAATTGGAATTTTGCATTGTTACTACCCCACAGCTCCAATAATCACTAGTAACATTTTAGTTACAGTGGACTGCCAGATTGTCAGTTCTAATGAAAGTTCCTGTGACCCCACACTTTTGTCTCTGTGAGCATGCTTCTCAGTGCTTTAGGTTATTGAGGGTTTTGTGTAACAGTTATATTTTTATCCTTAAATTTTTTTCTTTCCTTCATAGGGTATAACATATGACCATGTAGAATTAAATGTATATTTGAATGGGAAAAACATGCATTGTCCGGCATCAGGTATACGAGGGACAGTGTATCCAGTTGTATATGGTAAGCTCAGATGTTACTGTTTTATTAGTAGATTCATGCTAACTTGTTTGGCATTTATGTTAATTTGTAGTTATCACTCAGAAGTTGGAACAAGTAGGCATTAAGGATATTTCATGTAGAATGCACTCAGACTATTACATTATCTCTGCAGAATTAAGGATAATATTTCCTTGTTCCCCTTTATCATATTGTTTGTTTTTTAATTTTTTCTGTGATTTCTGTTTGCCTGAGTCTGAGTCTGTGTACCACATGTGTGCCTGGAGCTAGAGGACACCAGAAGAATTAGAGTTCCAGTTGGTTGTGAGCTGCCAGTTGGGTGCTGAGAACTGAACCCTGATTCTTTGGAAGAACAGCTAGTGCTTTTAACTACCAAGTCATCTTTCTGGTCCCTTATCTACACATGTAGTTTTATGTTCTAGAAAGTCCAATTTTTTTCACAGGATTTACAAATTTACAATTTTTTTTTACTAATTATTAGTAAAGATCGGATGACCAGGAAATAAAATTGTAACAAGTATTGTGAATTGGGTGTTTATTGCCTTTAAAAAATTACCTACACGTTGTCACTCTTTTTTTTTTTTTTTTTTTTTTTGGTTTTTAGAGATAGGGTTTCTCTGTGTAGTCCTGGCTGTCCTTGAACTCGGAAATCTGGCTGCCTCTGCCTCCCAAGTGTTGGGATTAAAGGCGTGTGCCCTCACCACCCTGCTCACATTGTCACTCTTCTGAGAGAGATTTTGATTAAGAATGATTTCAAATCAGCTGTTTTGTTCTTGAAAGCCATGATGCATTAGTGCTATCATTTCTGTATGGTTGGCCCCTAAGACCAGGCAGTGTAATGCTTCACGATTCCTTTATTTTTTTATTATAGAAAATTTCAAACTTTCTCATGCGCTTGCCACCCACTGCATTATCCATTTGGAGTCTTCCGAGTTCCATCAAACCCAATACTTCTTTTTTTACCTCCTTCTTGGACTATTTTGAAGCATATGTCAGACATAACATTTTGTTAATAAATATCTTATATTTATCTCTGAAAACAAGGTCTTGAGCCAGGAATGGTGGCATGCACTTTTAATCTCAGGACTTGGGAGGCAGAGGTAGGTTGAGATGCATAGGGAAACCCTGTCTCAGAAAAACAAAAAAACTTTTAAAAACACTAACTGTAGTGCCTTTATCATTCTGTTTTGCTTGTAGTACACATCTTGCCAACTTCAGACCGATAAACATAGGGATTTTCTGCCTGTGTTTTACTAAGTCTAAAATATTATCTTAATTATGTAACTTCTTAGATTTGGGTTATAATGAAAGCTCTTATTAACCTTCTGTAGGTTAGTGTGAGAGGGGTATAGTCATGAGGACAAGTACTAAATGATGACGACAGCTGGCCATTTCTTTTCAGTTGTGTTTCAGTACTCTCCTCTTCTCCTAAAAACTCATTTTCAGTGATTTTTGCCTTTTATATTTTTGTATGGAAAAATGTGTGTGCTTTTCTTTTTTATTCCTTGATAATTTAATATATTCGTATAGTCATTTTGGCCATTTATACTTCCCATTACCCCATCATCCCTGCCCTTTGAGCCAGCTTCATGTACATAGTAAATTTCAGAACATCTAGGACTACATAGATAGACCCTGTTTCAAAAAACAAAAATAAAAAAGAATGTTTTTAAATTAAATATAGGTTAGTATTCTTACATATTAAGTAAGCTTAAAAGAAATTATTTTATTTACTTAAAAAATGTAAATGTTTTTAAGTAAATACATTTTTTATTTACTTAAAAAATGTAAATGCTTAAAATGTTAAGCAACTTAGCCTGAGAAATCAAAGATCAGTTGGATAGCTATATTAATACAAGTGAGTATATGAAATAAAATTATTATAAAATATTTCCAGGGACTGGAAAATTGGTTCATCTACTAATAGTACTTGCTGTTCTTACAGAGGACACAGGTTGGGTTTCTAGCACTTATATTGGATGGCCCACAACTGCCTGCACTGCACCACCAAGGGATCTGGTACCCTCCTATGGACTCCATGGGCATCTATCTGTATTCCTGTGGGCAAATGACTACATGCATGCATACACAATTTGAAATAACAAAATCTTGTAAAACATAAAGTGCAAATTGTGCAAAACATAAAACAAAGCAAATTATATGTAGTAAAATATATTTTATAATTTAATTTGATGAATAGATTTGGTTAAATTGATATTTTAATAGTCTGATGCTATTTAAAATAAAAACAGAATTAATTCCCTTTGCCTTGAATCTTGTCTGATTCTTAATCTAGGACAGTCTGTTTTCACTCTCTCTACTTTTTGTTTGTTTTGTTTTTGTTTTTGGAGACAGAGTTTCTCTGCATAGCCCTGGCTGCCCCTGGATCTGCTCGATAGACCAGGCTGGCCTCAAACTCACACTTGCTCCTCTGCCTGCAGAGTGCTGGCCCTAAAGGTGTGCACCACTGCTCCCTGGTTCACTGTCTCTGCTCTCAAACACAGCCTATAGCGAGAACATGCTGCACAGCCCTGACGTGTTGTTACAGAGCCAACACTTGAGGACTAATCTAAGCTCGCAATAATTCCTGAAATTCTTTTTTTTCTCTGCATCAGTACTATTTTGTTTTGTGATCATCATGGTCAAGGTGATGAACTTATTTATCACTTCAGAGTTCCCTCCTGCTCTTGATAATCTTGATTTGAACTTCTCAACGTTCCTGCCAGGCAGCTGTGGGTCTGTTTCTTCTTACTTAGATTAGCCTGCATTTCTTCAGTATTATGTATACAGATTCAGATGGTTAATACTCCTTTTCTGTGTTGTGATGTGTGCCAGTATTTTCTTTTTATTGCTCTGTAGTGAAAGCTCATTGTATGCCTGTATTACAATATGTTTAATCCCAGTATCAGTTAGTAGCTATTAGGCTTATTTGTGAATTTTGATCATTATATGTAAAGCTGCTGTGAACATTTATGAATTTATTTTTATGACTATACCTTATCATTTTTCTTTAGTAACATTCTCATTAAAAACCTTGTAGAGACTGACTAGAGTGGATAGTTTCCTGACTTGGATATTGCACTGTAGATATCACCACTGGGCCAAGCAAGGAAGGATATAGTAGACTCACTGGTAGATTTTTGAACTTTTTACAAATCAATAGTTTTTTTTCAAAATAGAACATTTTGTTTTTTAAAATTGTTTATTTATTTGGATAGACAAGTAAAGAATTCAGATTACTTATAACTGAGAGATCATCATTATTATTTTACTTAAGAGAGAACATTTTACCACATTTCCTCAGATGGTTTCAACCTTCTGAGCTAAGGATTTCTTCCTGCCTCAGCCTTCCACATAGTTGATACAGCAGACATACACCTCTATATGTGGCTTGGGATCATTATAAATGATGTTTTGACAACTTCCTTTTTATGTTTTTGACAGATTGTGTTATGAAAATTTTGCAACCCAAGGCAATCAGATAAAAGTATTTGCTGCCAACTATGAGAACTGAGTTAAATCCTTAAGACCCACAAGGTGCAAGGAGAGAACTGACTCCTGAAAGTTGTCCTCTAACTTCTGATTATGCACCGTGTAATGCACACATGAATACACACACACACACACACACAGACACATTGTTACAACTTTTTGAAGAGTTTATAACCCAGATGGTAGATGTGTTTACTCTTAGCTAATTAATATGACACTGTGGCCTGGAGAGACGGCTCTGGGCTTAAGAACACTAACTGCTGCTCTAGCAGAGACCTGAGTTCAATTCTCAGCACCTACATGGTAGCTCACAACCATCTGTACCTCTAGTTCCAGGAGATTCCGTGCCCTCTTCTGGCCTCCTCAGGCACCAGACATGCACAATAGTACACAGACATACATGTAAGCACAATACCCATGCACATAAAAAAATAGAAATGTAATATATTAGGAAAGTAGTTTCTATTTAAATTGTTTTTTGGTGCTGGAACCCAGGAACTAGCAATTGCTAAGCAAGTGCTCTGTCACTAGGTAACATCCTTGCCTAAAAATTTTTGCTTCATAATTATGTGTGCATTTGAATATTCTTCTAATTTAATTTCTTTCTTTTTCTCCCTTCTAGTTGACGACAGTGCAATTCTGGATTGCCAGTTCAGTGAATTTTATCATACTCCTCCACCTGGTTTTGAAAAAATACTATTTGAGCAGCAGATCTTCTGAATGAGTTTGTTTTCAAAACTTAGACCTCTGCACCATCACACAAGCGCTTACCACTTAATAAAGCTCTTCTTGATCTAGAGACACGCACACATGCTGAACAGTGAGCTTCTTATTGTTGTCCAAGGAACCTATGGATCCATTAGACCACCCTGAGGTTTGATTTAAAAGATCTAGGCAACTTATTTCATCTTATTTAAACAAATAAACCATGGGTTTGATTAACAGTATTATGTGGTAACATGTATATAAATATTTAAAGGGAATTTTTCTTATATAAAATATTTGTTTGACAGTGATGTGTAATTGAGTGGTTATTTTTTTTGTCATTCTGAACTTGACTCACCATAGTCTGTAATCCAATAATTTTGTGTCTCCTTGTCCTTTTTGATAAAATGAAATGGCAGAAATTTATGTACCTGGCAGCTTAGTTTTGCTGATATATTTCCTCTGTTCATGGACTACTTTTCTTAAAACTGAAACTGCTTCTTTTGTTGTGTTGTTTTCCTGCTTTCTGTTGCCTTTTTGAAAGATAAGAAAGTTATCAGACCATCTTGTTGAAGACCATCAAGATGAGCAAGTAGTGATTGCACGTACTATATCGGCAGACATCTGTAAGAGTTATGATGCTTTAAATATAAGTAAGCCAAGTGAAGGCACACACCTTTATTCCCAGCACTTTGGAGACAAAATCAAGTAGATTTCTGTGAGTCTATTTAGTGAGTAAGTACCAGGACAACCAGGCTGTGTAGGGAGAACCTGTCAAAAAAATCTAATTGATTTTTGCTATAAGGAATAATAATAAAGATGTATTAAGGAATATTCAGTATTGTATTTAAAACATTCTTCCTGTTTTATTAATTATATAGTAGTAATTATAGAGATTTTGAGGTAAGTGAGTCCTCATGGTCCTGAACCTTTGATCTTCTTGACTCACTCTCTATTGGTTAACAACCTGACTAAGCTAATCACGTCCTCAAACAGTTACATTCTTTTTCTCAAATAAGCATAGTCAGGATTCATCACAACAAGTTGTAGGGCATGTGGGGCAAGGAAAACATGGGTGCTAGAATTCGGAGAACAGTGCCCAGTGACCTTCTGTCCTCTGCTGAGTTTCTCAGAGTCCACCGTACACAAAGGGTAATCATGCTGACATGCCGAGAGCCTGTGACTAGCTGACGGTGTGTATAAAATGCTTTAATTATCAGCACTTAATAAACATAGGCATGATTGTTGTGAAGCAGTGGTTTCCATGGTGTCGTAGTCCAGCAGGATCACTGGGGAATTAGCATAGGGGACATCTTGGACTCAGCCCAGACTTCTGCAGCAGAGACTTAGGAGTGCATTCTGGAACCTGTGCATACTAGATTAGATATGGTGTAAAATGTCTCGGGATTTAAGGCAGGCTGGTTTTAATCCCAGAAGCTATGGAGTTCTGCACAATGCATACGTGTTATTTAGTAAACAAACATTTGGTAACGTGCTTTGCAAACATACTTACGTAAACGTACATTTTACCTCTGAAGATATATAGAATTCAGACTATGTGTTGTGAAGCAGTGAAGAAAAAGAAGAGAAAGTTTATTCACTTTCATCTGACTTTCTATTTTAGTAATTTTGATTCACAACATGTTTAAACTGGGTGTGATGGCACAAGACAGTAACCTAGCACTTGAGAGATCAGGGAAGGAAGCTCACAAATTTAAGGCCAGACTAGACTTTGTACTGTAATGTTCCTTGTCTCAAAAATACAGAGGAGACTGGGTGGGTAGAGCTATGTGGAAAAGAGAATTCTCTAATTTCAGTGTACTACTTTTAGTGATCTTAATATATCCACCTGTTAGTTTTTAGATTTTTTTTGATGTCTGTGTGTATATGTATATCTACATGTAGGTACTCAAAGTCCAAAGAGTGCCTCAGATCATCAAGCTGGAGTTACATGCAGTGTGAGTTGCCCAGTGTGGGTCCTGACAACCAAATCCCAGCCCTCTGTAAGAGCAGCAAGTGCATCACATTATTTCCCTCTTCCCTTTCCTCCCTTAACACCCTCCTGTAGAACCCTCCTAGCTCTCTTTTGAATTCATGGCCTCTTTTTTATTAATAGTTGTTACATGTATGTTCCTAAATGTAACCCTGTTCAGTCTGTATAATGTTAGCTCATCTGTGCGTGTGGACAGGGCTGACCATTTGGTTTTGGATAAACAACTGGTGTTCTCTTTCCTGAAGAAGACTATTTCTCTGTGTTCCTTAGTTGCCTGTAGTTGTTTGTGTAGGTTTAAGCCATGTGGTCTTTCCCTTGTCCACTCTGGCATGTCTGTTGTTCTTGTTCAGGTCACGTTTAGTCAGTCATGTGAATAAGACTCTCAGGTATAGATTCTGACATGGCTAGGAGACACAGTCTCAGAACAAACTCGCTGATCCTCTGGCTCTTACAGTCTTTCCATTCTCTTTTCTACAGAGTTCCCTGAACCCTAGGCGTGGGAGTTGTCTTGTAAAAGTATACATTGGGACTGTGTTCCACAACTCTGCATTTCGATTGTTATGGTTTTCTGTAATGATCTCTGTTGCAAATGGATCTGTTGCAAAGAAAAGTTCCACTGAGGGATTCTTCATATGTGAAGATTAGAACTAGGAGCCTTCAATAAATGAGAACATGTGACATTTGTCTTTCGGGGTCTGAGTTACCTTACTCAATATGATCTTCCTATCTATTTAACCTGTAAATGTAATGATTTTATTTTAATACGGCTCAATAATATTCTATAGTATACTACATTTTCATTATAAGAGAGCAACTAGAAATAAAACATCAAAAGGTCCATACCGGGATCTGATTTGCACAATGTATTCCACGAAGGACAGTTATGGACATGCTCAGGCATCTGATGATTTTGTCATTTGGAAAAAAAAAATAAGGTTTATTCTTGACTGCCTTGGGAGGATAGAATAGAGACACCATCTGCTGCCAAGCCAGCATTGGTCCATTCATAGTGGGAGTTGCCTCACAGCCCAGGTGCCTCCCACGAGGCTTTCCCTCTGGCGCCATCACTTTGGGGACCTAGTTTCTAACAGGACTGTTGGGGGTGTGTTGAAAGCAAAGCCTATGGCAAGGTCAGCAGATGGAGGAACAGCGGCCATTAAGTAGAGAGCAGTGCAGGGCTAGGGGTGGAGGTCTGTGATAAGTTGCCTAGAGGCATATGTGCAGCTCTGGGACCCAGTACCCAGCACTTCAAGGCAGAGGGAATGAAGAAAAAGGTGTATTGGATGAGAAAAGCTTTTCCTAGGTAGATCAGGATAGCTAATTTGAATAATGTTAGCAGTCTTGGGCCATAAGCATTGTCTCTAGTTGTTGCCTAGTCAAGGGGTGATCAGGACAAAGAATATTGTCCTAGAGTGTAAGAGCCTAATACAGGAGGTGGACTCGCTGGTTAGTTTGCATAGAAAGTGCATGCTGCTGGCACGAAGAGCTGCTACCTATCTCTAGGGGTTGGCTGAGGTAGGAGCAGTCTGTCCCGTCTGTCCCGACAGCAAAATATCCAGAACACAACAGAAGCATACAGTGTCTGCACAGGCAAAATGACTATCCCAAAATCCTTGATGACATTGGTCATGCTAAGTGTCTTCTAAAATTACAATCCTGTTTCTTTCGGGTTTTTGGTAAGTCCTAAAAAGTTAAAGTAACTGGAACCTTTACCAGGACTTTTTAAATTAAGATATATCCTGTTTGAAGCTGGGCAGTGGTGGCATAGGCCTGTAATCTCAGCACTTGGAAGGCAGAGATAGGCAGGTCTCTGAGGTGAGGCCAGTCTGCTCTACAGAGTGAGTTCCATGGCAGCCATGGGAAACATTGCCTTGAAAAAACAAAAGCAAAATTTATCCTGTATTGAAGTGAAAGATGATCCCATTTTTTTTTTTTTAGGAAACTAGAGCTAGCTGGGGTTCTCAGCTTTGTGAGCAGAGACAGAAGTGACAAGTGTTTAGAACAATAGTCACAACTATGTGATGGTTAGTCTTGTCAGCTTGGTGGAATTGAGAAATGCCTAGGACATCGGCAAAGCACACCTGTGGAAGTGTCTGTCTGTGAGGGCATTTCCAGAGACAATAAATAGATTGAGAGCCTTCCCACATACTGAATTAGTCACCTGGCAGAGTCATAATATGATATTACTGGGATGGGTGAAGAAGGAGCAGGGCCTAGTTAGAAGCAGTAGGTGACATTGGGTGTCCCAGGCTGTGCCTGCTGTGGCCCTTCCTATCCCCTCCCTTTCCCTGCTTCCTGCCCCATGAGTGAACCATTCTCCTTCGGCTGTGCTCCTCCACCATGATGAAGAGAACCCTCCAAAACCATGAGCTCAAGTAAGTAAACATAAAACATTTCCCAGATTTTTTCTTTCTGGACATTGCTAATGGCATTTCCAATGAAAACCTGGGGGGGGTGGAGGGGGTCTGGGTGTCAAGACTGAGAGAGATTCTGAGCAGATCTGTGAGTACTTAGAGTCTGTTAGTGCCTTTTCTAGTTGCTAAGACAAATATTAGGAAAAAAACAAAGAGAGGAGGGGCTTATTTTGGCTCATGTTTGAGGATTCAGTCCATCCCAGAAGGGAGACATGGGAGCAGGAAGGCTCTTGGCAATGCCATATAAGCACAAGTTGATCTTTCACATTTCAAGGAACCAGGAAACAAAAGGGAATACTGGTGGTTTCCTCTTTCTCCATTCAGGCTAGGACTCCAGCCCATGGGATGTTGCCCCCACATTCAGGGCAGGCACTTCCTCTTCAGCTAGTCTCTGTGAGATATATTAAACAATGTGTTGCATTAATGCCCTCGTTGTTACTTAATCCAAGTTGACAATCAAAATTCACTATCATAGTGTATGTTGATTGGAGTACATTGAAAGTTTCCTTAACAAATTTCTGAAACTAAACAAGTAGTAAATCTTGGGTTTTAAGAAGGAGTATTTGGGGCTGGAGAGATGGCTCAGTGGTTAAGAGCACATACTGCCCTTGGGGGCATCGAAGTTAAGTTCTCAGCGCCCATGTTGGGTGACTCACAGTGGCCTGTATTTCCAGCTCTAGGGAGTCCAATACAATCCTCAGGCCTCCATGGGCACCTGTTCTTACTTATACATACAAATTGTTCAAACAAATATGAATAAAAAAGAGCTGGGTGTGCTACTATATATCTTTAATCCTAGCACTCAGGAGGCAGAGGCAGGTGGATTGCTGTGAGATAGGCCAGTTTGGTCTACATAGTGAAGTCCAGGTCAATCGGAGCAATATAGTGAGACCCTGCCTCAAAAAAACAAAATAGTGTTTAGGGATTTTGGTAATAGGTCTGCTAGTGAAGTGCTCTCTGTACAAACATGAGAAGCAGAGTTCCATCTTTAGTACCATGTTTAAAAGACATCAAAGCAGTGCGCATCTGTAATCCTAGCACTGGGGAGACACAGACTGGAGGATCTCTGAGACTCGCTGGCCAGTCTGCTCAGTCAGCGCTACAAGGCCCAGGTCCTTGCTTTAAAAAATAAGGTGGATAGCGTCTGAGGAGTGACACCCACGGCTGACCTCTAAATAAGGTGGATAGCGTCTGAGGAGTGACACCCACGGCTGACCTCTAAATAAGGTGGATAGCGTCTGAGGAGTGACACCCACGGCTGACCTCTAAATAAGGTGGATAGCGTCTGAGGAGTGACACCCACGGTTGACCTCTGCCTCCCACCTGCACTCAGACACGTGTTTGAATTAAAAAATGAAATAAAAGGAGGACGTGACCATTCCTAAAGTGCAGAGAAGATTTTTATTGTAGGTATAAAGGAGCAAACAGGCAGAGAGGAGTCCAGGCTGTACACTGGGGACGGGGGGGGGGGGGGTGGGGGGGGGGGGGGGGGGGAAGAGGAAGAGAGGAGCAGCTAAAATGGTTGAGTTACTGTGGTCAGGCCAAGGAAAGGAAACGGAGTCCCTGCCCCTGAGAGTAGGGATTAGGGTGAGCCGAGCTGGGAGGAGCTACAGGTTCTGAGTGTTGCTGGGAGACTGGCTGGGTCCACTTCCACATGTAAATAAGCACCTCTTACCGGCTGAGCCGCCTCTCCAGCCCTCTCCACTAAGTTCTAAATACCCTTCAACTCAGTGTTACTCCTCTCTACTTCTTTATGTCCACACCCTGTTGCTTGCTCTGCCTCTCTGCCTCTGTCTCTGTCTCTGTCTCTCTCTGAACCTCATGGAGAGAGATCACTACAGAACGGCTTACAAAGAAAGCACCATAGGAACCCAGGAGGGAACGGCGTCTCTTTTCGCTGTCTTGTGGTGAAAGGATAAACAGAAATTTTTATTGGTTTGGTTCCCCCCCCAAAGAAAATAAAAACGTGAATTTCAGTTTAAAAATGGGCATATTCCAAGTGGAAGGAGATGGCATACACAAAGACAGCCTAGTCAAGGAGTGGTAGGTGGAATTAAACCAGAAGCACGGGAGGGGCTTCCGTGGGAAGCTAGAGAAGGGTCCTCTATTCTGTTGATGGGGAGAGGCCAGCAAGGTGTTATGCAAAGGAGTTTTAGTAACTACACCAGCACAACAGGCTGGTTTGGATCAGGAAGAGAGAAAAACCAGAGATGCCAACAGGCCAGGGCCAGGGCCATGGGGTGCAGAGGATCTTTGCCAATGCTCTCAGTTTGCAGAAGAGAAGGAAAAGCTAATCCGCCTGCAGCTTGCATCAGCAGTTCACTGAAAGATGTGATTCCTGTAGTTCTCAAGACACGGCCCACTAGTGGGAATTCTGTTTTGTTTTGAAACGGGGTCTCATGTTTCAGGCTAACCTCGATTTTACTTAGTAGTTGAGGATGACCTTGAGCTTCTGACTCTCACATGTCCACCTCTCAAGTGCTGGGATTATAGCTTTGTTCGATCATACTGGTACTGGGGGTTGAATTGAGGACTTCCTTCATTCTAAGCAAGCACTCTACCAACTGAGTCACAACCCTACCCCTGAATAGTAGTTTTAAAGAAGAAAACCCCCTGGGATTTGTGATGAAATCTTACCTTCCTCGTTCAGCACACTTACTTTCTCTAATGGTTGGCAATGTTAGTTTTCCATTATTATGATAAAACACCAGAGAGGGTGGAGAGATGGCTCAGAGGTTAAGAGCACTGTCTGCTCTTCCAGAGGTCCTGAGTTCAATTCCCAGCAACCACACGGTGGCTCATTACCATCTCCAACACGATCTAATGCCCTCTTCTGGCATGCAGGTATACATGCAGATAGAGCACTCACAAAATAAATAAATCTTAAAACAAAAACAAACAAACAAAACAAACAAAAACCTGAGAGAAACACCAAAAAGTCAGAAACGTTTGCTTTATTTCATTTTTAGCCCATGGCTGCTGAGTGGCAGTGAGGCAGAGAGCGTGTGCTGGAGCGAGTGTCACTTCAGGGCAGCCAGGAAGCACAGCAGAGAATGGACTGGACCCAGTATCTCCATCACTAATGCTCTCCCAGAGACCCACTGCCTCCAGCGAGGTCCCACCTCCCAAGTTCAAACCAAAAGAAAGTGAAAGATGAACTTTGACCTTGCTCTCTGGTACTTAGAGAAAAGTGGCATGATAACTTTTAGGTGCTGTTTCAGAGATTGCTAGGGGTCTCCGAACACTTGTTGCTGTGTTCGACCTCACCCCCTACTTGCTTAAATAGAATCTTCAGTTTTATCTGATCACTTGGTGATAGAGGTGTTTCCCAATCTTTATGGCAGTCTGATGTCTACAATACTGTGCTCTTCCGGCCTGCAGATATGGATATAAGCTTTCCAGGGTATATTCTTAAAGGGTGGGGCATATGTCTTCTTGCTAATGTCATCCTTATGACTGGAAGGAGAAGACAAGGAAGCAGTCATCTTGAGAGCCAGAGTCATCTCAGACATAGATGGTTTATATCACCAATGTGGAAGGTTCTGTGATCCTCGCTACCTAACTATGTCACATGCATTGCCCTGCTTACTACCCCACACATAAGAACAAATACATGGCCATCTTGTATAAACCTTGTTTTACTGTCTAAGCCAATCCCAGTCCTGGGGGAAAGAATATGAAGCTTGGACAGGAAGCCAGAGGCTCAGGTTTACACTATGGTTGGGTTGTACCGGTCCCACAGGCTCTTATGTGTGAATGTTTGGTTCCCATCTGGTGGCACTGATTCGGGAAGTTGTGGGATCATTGGCATGCTGGGCCAGCCTGGAGGAGGTGGATCAGGCCTTGAGGGCTATTACCCAGCTGTGCTTCCTGTCCAATTTCGACACTTTGTTCCCTGAGATTCGAGAAGCTTCGGCATCCCAATCTTGCCCTCCGGCTGCACAGCCGATCGGTCTGCACCGGGCTTTTCCTGCCAGGGCGGACTTATCCTTTCTGGCTGTGTGCCAAGTATACCTTTCCTCCCTTAAATTGCTACATGTCCCATTTCTTCAGACGCCAGTGATGGCAAACATCAGTGACATAACTTCTAAGGATGGAAACATCTCTGTTTGGGAAAGAAAGAAGGATGGAAATGACCAGAGCGTCCTGGATTACAATTTAAGCATGAGGGCCAGGGACCTACTAGTCTTTGTGGAGTTTCTGGCCATGTCCATGGGAAATCCCTAGGGGCCTCATCCCCACTGGGCAGCCCTCTCTGCGTAGAGTATCTTGGATATGTGGGGAAAGGGTGTCAGGTTGGCCCACAGTGCTGCTGTTGGCTGTCAGTCATGCAGCATAGAGCCAAAAGTGAACCCACTCGTGAGGGTTGGAAACCATGTCTGGAATAAATTCCAAGTAGAAATAACTGTTCACAAAAGTTAATAGCATTATAGGAAATATTGAAAAGTTATTTAGTCATTTGGAAGAAGAGACATTGGAAATTTAGAGCACTAGAATGTCAGAGAAGCCTGGAGAAAAATGCAGATATGATGATATATGATATGATATATGGTATGGTCTGATATGATAGTCTATATATAGTCTTACATATTTCATTTATACAGTCTTACATATTCTCATGTATACATGTACAGTCTCATATACACACATATATGTATATGTATGTTAATCTGTACCATATGGATATGTTCCGGGACACCATAAGTAAGGGAACCCTGTGATGGCTATTCTTGATCATCACTGTTATTGGATTAAACAAAACATAATTATCAAGTATGCCTGTGGGCCCGTCTGTGAGGGCATATCTAGGAGCAGTTAGAGCACAAGGGCTCTGACCAAAGTAAGGGATTAACTACTTGATGGACTCATAGCATGCAGCATTCTTAGGAAATGGTAGAGGCAGGAGTGAGGCCTAGCCCAAGGAACCGGATTCCTGGGCGGGGGTGTGGGGGGTTTGGGGGGGTGTCTGTCTTAGGGTTTCGTTATTGTAAACAGATACCATGACCAAGGCAACGCTTATAAAGGCAAACATTTAATTGGGGCCGGCTTACAGTTTCAGAGGTTCAGTCCATTGTCATCATGACAGGAAGCACGGCAGCATCCAGGCAGACAGGATACTGGAGGAACCCAGAGTTCTACATCTTTATCCAAAGGTAGCCAGGAGAGAGGAGTGTCTTCCTGTCATCCCCGCTGGGCAGAGCTTGAACAGAGAACCTCAAAACCCACCCCATAGTGACTCACTTCCTCCAAAAAGTCTACACCTGCTCTAACAAGGACACACCTCCTAACAGTTCCACTTCCTTCCGGCAAGCACTTTCAAGCCACCAGTGGCCTTGGGGCTCTTTCTTACTCTGCCTGTTCCTGCATTCCTCTCTTCTGCCTTCTGGCAGCCACAGTGGGAGCCACAGTTTCCCCCCTCACCCTCACTGTTGTGGTGGGCCGACACCCGGGGAAGCACGAGCAGAGTAAATCCTTCTTGTTTCTGCCAAGTGTGTGGTCACAGCGATGCGATGAGAAGGGGGAGTAGCGCCATCTTCCCCCAGATGAAGGGTCCCTTCTTCAAAATCTCCTATGACCACTCCCCCACCACCCAACACAAGAGGAAGGGAGGGAGGCAAGAAAGCTGGGGCGGAAAAGACACAGCCTTTTGCTGCTTGTGGCTAAGTCTTATGTTTGTATGTTTTAACCCAGACATGTGACCTGTGGTTATGTTGACAGAGTGCTCACAGACCTGAAAAGACCTGGGTGAGCAAGGGCTGCAGTCTCAGACTCGTGACAGTGAAGTCATCAAGCAGAGGATTAAAGAGGAAGGGTGAACAGGCAGCCTCTCCATTAGAATTTCAACAGAGAATTTCCTTTTTCTTTTTTTCCTTTTTCTTTTATTTTGTTTTTTTTTTCTTTTTCCTTTCTTTCCTTCTTTCTTTCTTTCTTTCTTTCTTTCTTTCTTTCTTTCTTTCTTTCTTTCTTTCTTTTTTTTTTTTTTTGGTTTTTTTCGAGACAGGGTTTCTGTGTAGCCCTGGCTGTCCTGGAACTCACTCTGTAGACCAGGCTGGCCTCGAACTCAGAAATCCGCCTGCCTCTGCCTCCCAAGTGCTGGGGTTACAGGCGTGAGCCACCACTGCCTGGCTTCACAGAGAATTTTCAGTGGCCTTCCCAGCGTCAGCCCATGGAGGAGAGGGTCCCGCAAATACACTTGCTGTAGGTGACATTAGTTACTTTAAACATCAACCACCTGTGATGCTATTGCCATGGATCCTAAACCTCTGGATTTCGCGTGCCCCCCACCCCCACCCCGTTCCAGGCTTCACCCAATTGATAGGAAATTTCAAGGCTGAAGAAAACACCTCTCACCCTCCACCCCCAGCCCGGGAGGAAGGACCAGATCTGCAGACTCTGGTCTGGCAGAGCATAAGCAAGGCAAACAGCTAAGCAGAAAAAAAGAGATGCAGAAGCGAGGGAGTCACAGGTGCTTGAGAGTCTGCAGCTCTGTGGTGACAGCACTTTTTCCAGTCTCCTCCAGGTTTGCTTCCATTGCTTGCTTGGTTGTGACAGCGTTTCCCTATGGAGCCGAGATAGCAGTGTCTCAGCCTCCAGAATGCCAGGATTACAGTTGTGTACCATCATGCTGGCCCAAATCTTGCTTTTTAAAAGTTAACCGTGGGGCTGGAGAGATGGCCACTGATTGCTCTCTTCCAGAGGTCCTGAGTTCAATACCCAGCAACCACATGGTGGCTCACAACTATCTGTAATGGAATCTGATGCCCTCTTCTGGGGTGTCTAAAACTTAACTATGGAAAAGCTACTCTGACACAAATGAGACGACTGAACTTTGAATGCTGGCCAGGTGTCTGATGGTAATATTTTTCTTTTGAGATAGGGTCTCAGGTAGCCCAGGCTGGCCTCATACTTACTCTATAGCTGAGGATAACCTTGAACTATTGATCGTCCTTCTTTCACTTTCCAAGTGCTAGGATTGCAGGTGTTCGATACCACACCCAGTTTATGCAGTGCTGGAAATCAACCCTATCCTTCAGAAATACGTATTAGAAAAACACTGACATGTCTGCCTATAGCCATGGAGCTGATGGCTTCTTGACACTCCTGATGGGTTTTGTTACAAAATTAGATAAATGGAGTCATATTGTATATTCTTTTGTATATATTAAAGTGATCATGTTCGTGTGCATACATGTGTGTGCGTGTGCATACATGTGCGTGTGTGTGTGTGTGTGTGTGTGTGTGCGTGTGACAGGTGTGTATGCACATGTGTATGCATGAGTGCAGAGTCAAAGGTCACTGTTGACTAGACTATTTTTCTCTCCGATTTGTTTGTTTTGAGACAGGGTCTCTCTCTAAACCGGACTTGCCAATTCAGCTAGCCTAGCTGACCAGTGAGCTACAGGGTCCTTTTGCCTTGCCCTCCATGATGCTGGGATTACACGTGCACAGATGTGCCCAGCTGTTTTATGTGAGAACTGGGGACCCAAGCTCGGGTCCTTATGCTTCACGACAAGCGCCTTCCTGAGCAAGCTATTGTCCCAACATTGACTCCTTTTTGTTTTAAATGGAAGAGGTCTGTGTTGAGATCAGGCTATCCCCTTTTCCAGCTCATTGAAAAAAATCATACCATTTAAAGCAGTGGGGTATCAGGCTGTGCCTTGCCCTAGGAGGCCCCATTTTACAAGCAGCTTCTGACTCTGCTCCGAGGGAAAAACGATGCTGGCAGCCCCTGGGTGGGCACAGAAACTGCACTATGTGTTCAGCTTCGCCCATCTAGCACAAACTAATAAATAACTAATTCCTGCACGCAAGTAGGGATCCGCCTCGTCGTTCACTGGGGATGTTGTCGGATTGAGACTGAAGGGCACATGGCCATATTAAAGCCTTATCATGGAAACCAGGCCCAAGAACTTATCAGACACACCAGACAAAGAAAGGGGTGTCACTTCCCCACCTGAACCTCATAAAATGGTGGATACCTGCCAATGAAATGGCATAGGCTAACACCAACCTGTCACCTGATGCCTGGTGTGTGTCAGGCACCAGGCAGAGGACTCTCCAGCTGTCCCTAGAGATCTGCTCACTTTGGCTCCTTGGTGTCGCTGCAACTGATTCAAGCTTGCCCTGTCTGCCCTCTGGTCCTAATCTGATGGCTGCTGTTCTCTGGCCCCAGCTCTCGAGTCACGGCTGTATTTTGCAGCGCTAACAAGCAGCTCCCCGGCCTCATTATCTTATTAACGCAGGTTTTCCTTCAGCCCATGTCTTAGTCGGGGTTTCTATTCCTGCACAAACATCATAGCCAAGAAGCAAGTTGGGGAGGAAAGGGTTTATTCAGTTTACACTTCCACATTGCTGTTCATCACCAAAGGAAGTCAGGACTGGAACTCAAGCAGGTCAGGAAGCAGGAGCTGATGCAGAGGCCATGGAGGGGTGTTTCTTACTGGCTTGCTTCCTCTGGCTTGCTCAGCCTGCTTCCTTATAGAACCCAAGACTACCAGCCCAGGAATGGCAGCACCCACAAGGGGCCCTCCCCCTTTGATCACTAATTGAGAAAATGCCCCACAGCTGGATCTCATGGAGGCATTTTCCTTAAGGGAGGCTTCTTTCTCTGTGTTAACTCCAGCTTATGTCAAGGTGATACACAGAACCAGCCAGTACAGCCCACTTCTGGAACTTCCTAAACTCTGCTACAGTATATTCAACTTGTCTTGATTTTGTAAACCACATACGTGCATATAGAAATATTTACTTCATGATGTGTGATATAAGAATAGATATTAGAGATTAAAATAACAATAAAAATATCTGCATTTGCCTTGGTCAGACTATCAAAAAAAGCAGAATTATGTGTCCCACTTCTCTCATTGGCCTCATTGTGAGGCCAAAAGCTGCTGATGTGGCAATTTAACTCTTTCTTGCTGGGGCTCAAACTGGGAAAAACTGTCTTTCCTGTCAAATAAGTTCTTCAGATGTATATCCGTTCTCACCCCTACCTGGCTCCCCACCTCACCCTTCCATCTTCCTTTCTCCATAAATGATGTGTGGCACAGCTGCCCCATACCCTCTTCCTCAAGGCCAATAGATAGAAAGGTTGCACCTCAGCCATCGTGGGACAGCCAAGCCCCGTGTGTTGGGACAAAAGATGAGAACCATTTCTATTATTTGGACAGCTAAGCACCCCCTACTCAGGAGGAAGCTGCCTTCATTTTTTGATAGCTCTTCATTTTAGTAGTGATCTCTTGATTTGTAAACCAACCTGGTCTTCAAAAGTGTACTAACTCCTGTGGATTTATTGTAATTAAATAAATTGCAACATTTGTGTGTTGTGAAGCAACACACAAAAGATGTTTTTCTATGTTTCTGACAGGATGTGTTCACAACAGTCTGACTTCTCCACTCAGCATAATTATTAGATTGCCTGTTGTCAAATGTGTTAACAGTTCATCCCTTTTCGGTGCTGAGTAGTACTCCACTGCACCTGGTATATCACTCTTCACTCCCCGTTTTTAACTACTTCAGACTATAAAGCTGATGTGACAGGGACGTTACTATCTCTGGGGACATTTGCTTCATCTCTCACAGCAATGCCCAGCAGTGGCTGGCTGGGGTGTGTGGCAGATGGCGTCCTGCTCCATTTCTCCCTGGCCCCTTGAGAGGGGTAGGAGAGCCTCACTCTTCCACCTTGCTGCCCAAGTTATCATGGCCAGTCTTTTGAGATTTGACAATTTTATCTTACTATTCTACAGCCTTTTCCTCTAAACACAGCATGGCCATCTTGTTCTGAGAGCTAGCATAGTATCTAGTTTCTGGAGGGAGGCAGAGAAAGGGTGATTGTGAGGCCAAAAGCTGCTGATGTGGGCAATTTAACTCTTTCTTGCTGGGGCTCAAAGCTGCTGGCTTCTGGCACTCTATAGCAGCAGGAGATTAAGAAAAAAAGTTTAGTTACTTGGGCTCTTTTGTCTTTGGCTTAAGGGCCCCTTGATGGCCAGGTGAGATCCTGGAGTTCATTAACTCTTCATGAGCCAGAGAGAAAAGAAAAGGAAGGAAAGAAGGAAAAAGGAAAAAAGTCACACACACACACACACACACAATGGTAGGCCCCAACAACCTGTTTCATCAATTTCATAAGTGCACATGCATACTTACATAATACAAAAACACCTACATACATATATGTATGTGCATACATATAGACAGATATGTATACATTTGGTGGATGGAGCAGAGCCCCCAAAACCACAATTTGTTTTTTCTCTCTGCCCATTTTTCAACTTCTTAGACAAAAGTTCTTTATAAATTACCTCACAGGTAACCCAGTCTCAAAAGATCAATCATGGTATGCACTCACTAATAAGTGGATATTAACCTAGAAAACTGGAATACCCAAAACATAATTCACACATCAAATGAGGTACAAGAAGAATGGAGGAGTGGCCCCTTGTTCTGGAAAGACTCAGTGTAGCAGTATAGGACAAAACCAGAACAGGGAAGTGGGAAGGGGTAGGTGGGAGAACAGGGGGAGGGAAGGGGGCTTATGGGACTTTCAGGGAGTGGGGGGGCCAGAAAAGGGGAAATCATTTGAAATGTAAATAAAAAATATATCGAATAAAAAAATAAATTACCTCACAGATAAAATGTTACACAAAAGGGAGTTACAGAAGGATGCTGATAGTAAGTTCAAAGCAGTTTCATTCTGTAAGCTCATTATAAGTTCACAGCAACAGTTTCACACGGCCTTGCTTTATCACACTGCACACCTGTGGTCTCATCCTTGGACCTGACTTAGAATGAATGTTTTCCCTCGATCACAAATCTGTCTCAAACCTATTTCTCTTCTAAGTTCAATTTATGAAGGCTTATTGTATTCCTCATAATGCAGCCTTTGCTTACTATTGTATGAGGAGGGGGCACATTCTAATCTTGATCCTATCTTTATTACAGCTTTATAGCAAAACAACTAAAACCATCTCCTTAAACTTTCTTCCTGAAATTGTTTTAATCAAATCAGGAATTCTATAAAGTCATTCATCTAAACAGCATTAATTCATGAAAGTTCATCTTCAGGCTGTAGCTGATTCCTTATTGCTATACAGCTGTTTCCTCTAAATTAATTTTGGGCATGCAGTTACCCTTGAGTCACCTATGCTGTGACTCCTCACTAATACTCCTGTAGGTAAATCCAATAAACCTACTAGTTCACAAGTTCGTGAGTATGGACTCATTTCTCTGGTCTGTTGTTAATGCTCTATCTGGAATAAACAGAGGTTTGTTTTGTGTTTCCCTGAAGTCACATCACCCTCATAAATGCCCTACTGTCCTCCAGCTTTCTTGTTTGTTCTGAGGCATACCTCAACCTCGCATTTGCTTTTATTGCTCAATCTAACCAGTAGAATATTTCCTGCGAAAACTTACATATGAATGTATTTGGTTACACCATAAAAACTAACAAGTTGGGCTGGAAAGACGACTCAGTGGTTAAGAGCACTGGTTGCTCTTCCACAAATCCTGAGTTTAATTCCCAGCAACCACATGTGGCTAACAATCATCTGTAATGGGATTTGAGGCCCTCTTCTGGTGTGCATGAAAACAGCCCAGTGCATTCATATAAATAAAATAAATAAATCTTAAAAAAACAAAAAAAACAAAACAAACCCTAACAAGTTAATCATCATTTTGATTGAAATGAAATCCTATTGTAGAAAAGGACAGGGCAAAAGGATGCTCGGGGGGAAGGTTATCCTGTTGGGATGATGGCAGTATCTTGGAATTAGGTAGAGGCCATGCCTTCAAACAGTGTGCACTTTCAAAAGGCAGATTATTAGCTTATGTCATATTAATTTAACCTCAATTTTAAAAAGTAAACTTAGCTGGGCAGTGGTGGTTCACGCCTTTAATCGCCGCACTTGGGAGGCAGAGGCAGGCATATTTCTGAGTTCGAGGCCAGCCTGGTCTACAGAGTGAGTTCCAGGACAGCCAGGGCTACACAGAGAAATCCTATCTCGAACAAAACTAACTAACTAACTAAATACATAAACAAACAAACAAACAAACAAATAAAAATAAAAGACACTGGATTGTTTCTTCAATAGAAGGAATACACTATTCACCCAAAAGGCTGGGAGCAGACATGCTACTAGCCTGGTGACCTTTGCTCTACCTGTGTGACTGGAGATGGCTCCAGCACCAGATCCTCCCCTAGACCCTCATCATAGGTTTGATTTCCCTCAGTCTACAGAACTCATCTTTATGGCCCCACAGACAGTTTGATGCAGTCCTGTCTGATATGCATTTAGATTACTTTGTTCCTTAAAGAACTTTATGCATGCGTGTGAACGTGAGATTGAATTCATTATCATCAGAATAAGCTTTCACCAAATTGTGCTGTGCTTGACTAGGCCTAAAATAACCTACTTGGGGTCAGACTCTGGAAGTTTGAGCCCAGCTACTGAGTCATGCTGAACCAAACTGCCTTTTTGCTTCCCTCAAATGTCAATTTCCTGACCAGGGAGGCTGCAGAGACCCCAGTGGTAAACAGCCTAATATTATTAATGATCACACAGCACATACACATACCTAACCACTACATAGTTCAAAATAGAATATGACCAGTGCCTCCAAAGCTTTTGATGTTCACATTCTATCTCACCCAAAGACAAACACTATTTGGTCTGGCATCCTTGCCAACACCCTGTGTATTCGATTCCTCCTCTTAATACACATAGCTAACTCATCTGCTCCATTTTCACTGTGTAAACTCTATTTTTATGACTGCACAGTTTAACTTATCAGAGCTGAAGTGTTTTTATCTTCTCAAGCTTAGCCCACAGTGCAGCAGTCTTGAGAGAAGATCTCTTAACAGGAGGAGTTTGTATCACAAGGGAGTCACGAGCATGCTAGTGCCGTTGTGGGCTGCAGACTGAGATTCCTGTCTGTTCAGCTCTGCTGTGGTATGAGGACATGGTGTACCTCACCATGGGGAATGCAGCAGTGGAGGTGTTAGCACGTCAGCAGAAAAAGCAGCGCCTGTGTAGGTCCCCAGCACCCACAGACATGCAGGTGAGATGGCAGCCTACAATTCCAGCACTTGTGGGAACAGGTGATCCCCACATCAGGCTGGCTGGCTAGAGGAGCCATATTAGCAAAGTCCAGGTACAATAGAGAGACCTTGATTCAACAAATAAGGTGATGGTAATTGAGGAAGTCTGTCTGTGTTAAGCACAGATATGAATGCACAACATATGAATGCACACATATGAATGCACAACAGATATATGCACGTGTATGGCACACACGCATGAAAAGGGCTAGAGAGACGGCTCCATGGTTGAGGGCTCTCACTATTCTTGCAAAGGACCAGGGTTCAGTTCCCAGCAACAGTGTGGCTCCTTACAAGCATCCTTAAGTCCAGCTCTAGGGTATCTGGCTCCCTCTTCTAGTTCTGCAGGTACCAGGCATGCTCACAGTGCACATACACACATGGAAGTAAAACACTTATACACAAAATAAGGATAATAATTACATCTTTCAAAAAGAAACATGTCACAGTTCTTGTGATGGCAACTCTTCCTTGTCAGCTGG